>NW_027193849.1:900000-1122377 GCF_032444005.1 Ranitomeya imitator | reverse complement strand
ACACTCTATACGTTACTCTCTATACGCTAGTACTATACACTCTATACTTGTACACACTCTATACTTTACACTCTATACTCTATACTTTACACTCTATACATCACACGCTATACATTATACTCTATACTTTATACTCTCTACTATACACCTCTATACTCTATACTTTACACTCTATACATTACACTCAATACTTTACACTTCTATATTTTAGTACTCTATACTTTACACTCTATACTCTACACTCTATACTTTCCACTCTATACTCTATACCTTACACTCTAGACTCTATACTTGCCGACTCTAGTACTCTATACTTGTACACTCTATACTTTACACTCTATACTTTACACGTCTATACTTTACAGCTCTATACTCTATACGTTACACTCTATACTCTATACTGTTCCACTCTATACTCTATACTTTACACTCTAGACTTACACTCTATACTCACACACACCCCCCCCCCCCTTCTGTCTTGCGTGCCCCTCGCGCTCACACCCCACACACCCCACCCACACACTCCCACCCCACACTCCCACACAGCCCACCCCACACCCCACACACCCCACCCCACACCCCACACACCCCACCCCACACACCCACCCCACACACCCACCCCACACACCCCACCCCACACACCCCACACATCCCACCCCACACCCCCACCCACACCCCACACCCCACCACACACCCCACCCCACACACCACACCCACACCTCACCCCTCACCCCCACCCCCCCCCCCACACACCCCTCCCCACACACCCCACCCCACACACCCCTCCCCACACCCCACACACCCCACCACACTCCCCCCACCCCACACCCCCCACCCCACACACGCCACCCCACACACCCCACCCCACACCCACTCACACCCCACCCCACACACCCCACCCCACTCTCCACACCCCTCACCCCACACACCCCTCCCCCTCACAACCCACCCCTCTACCCGACCCCATATCCTCCCCTCTATCCCTACCCTCTTACCCACCACACCCTCATACCCCACCCACTCACCCACCCCACTCTCCCCTACACACACCCACACAACTCCCACCACTCACCCTCACCCTACACTCTACCACTCTCTACCCTACACTCAACCCTACACTCTATACCCTACACTCTATACCCACACTCTACACTCATTCCCTACACTCTACACTCTATACCCTACACTCTACACTCTATACCCTACACTCTACACTCTATCCCTACACTCTATACCCTACACTCTATACCCTACACTCTCACTCTATGCCCTACACTCTACACCTATACCTTACACTCTACACTCTATCCCTACACTCTATACCCTACACTCTATACCCTACACTCTACACCCTACCACTCTACACCCCACTCTATACCCTAACCTCTATACCATACACTCTATACCCTACACCTACACTCTATACACTACCCTCTACACCCCTACCACTACACCATACACTCTAGCATACACTCTATACCCTACACTCTACACTCTATACCTACACTCTATACCCTACACTCTACACCCTGCACTCTATACCCTACACACTATACCCTACACTTTACACTCTATAACCTACACTCTATACCCTACACTCTATACCCTACACTCTATACCCTACACTCTACACTCTATACCCTACACTATATAGCCTACACTCTACAAGCTAGTACCCTACACTCTATACCCTACACTCTATACCCTACAGTCTATACTCTACACTCTATACCTACACTCTACACTCTACCTTACACTGTACACTCTATTCCCTACACTCTATACCCTACACTCTATACCCTACACTATATACCCTACACTCTATACCCTACACTCTGACACCCTACACTCTATACCCTACACTCTATACCATACACTCTATACCCTACACTCTACACTCTATACCTTACACTGTACACTCTATTCCCTACACTCTATACCCTACACTCTATACCCTACACTATATACCCTAGCACTCTATACCCTACACTCTACACCCTACACTCTATACCCTACACTGTAATCCCTACACTCTACTCTCTATACCCTACACTCTATACCCTACACTCTACACTCTATACCTTACACTCTACACTCTATTCCCTACACTCTATACCCTACACTCTATACCCTACACTCTATACCCTACACTCTACACCCTACACTCTATACCCTACACTCTATACCATACACTCTATACCTACACTCTACACTCTATGACCCTACACTCTACACCCTACACTCTATACCCTTACACTCTATACCCTACACTCTACACTCTCTACCCTACACTCTATGCCCTGCACTCTATACCCTACACTCTATACCATACACTCTACACTCTATACCCTACACTCTACACTCTATACCCTACACTCTATACCTACACTCTATACCCTACACTCTATACCCTACACTCTATACCTACACTCTACACTCTATACCCTACACTCTACACTCTATACCCTACACTCTATACCCTACACTCTACACCCACACTCTATACCCTACACTCTATACCATACACTCTATACCCTACACTCTACACTCTATGCCCTACACTCTACACTCTATACCCTACACTCTACACTCTATACCCTACACTCTACACTCTATACCCTACACTCTATACCCTACACTCTATACCCTACACTCTATACCTACACTCTACACTCTATGCCCTACATTCTACACTCTATACCTTACACTCTACACTCTATTCCTACACTCTATACCCTACACTCTATACCCTACACTCTATACCCTACACTCTACACCCACACTCTATACCCTACACTCTATACCATACACTCTATACCCTACACTCTACACTCTATACACTACACTCTACACCCTACACTCTATACACTACACTCTAATCCCTACACTCTACACTCTATACCCTACACTCTATACCCTACACTCAATACCTACACTCTACACTCTCTACCCTACACTCTCTACCCTACACTCTATACCCTACACTCTACACTCTATGCCCTACACTCTACACTCTATACCTACACTCTATACCCTACACTCTATACCTACACTCTACACTCTATACCCTACACTCTATACCCTACACTCTATGCCCTACACTCTATACCTACACTCTATACCCTACACTCTATAGCCTACACTCTACACTCTATACCCTACACTCTATACCCTACACTCTATACCCTACACTCTACACTCTATACCCTACACTCTATACCCTACACTCTATACCCTACACTCTGTACCCTACACTCTATACCCTACACTCTATACCCTACACTCTATACCCTACACTCTACACTCTATACCCTACACTCTATACCCTACACTCTATACCCTACACTCTGTACCCTACACTCTATACCCTACACTCTATGCCCTACACTCTATACCCTACACTCTATACCCTACACTCTATACCCTACACTTATACCCTACACTCTATACCCTACACTCTACACTCTATACCCTACACTCTATACCCTACACTCTATACCCTACACTCTACACTCTATACCCTACACTCTATACCCTACACTCTATACCTACACTCTACACTCTATACCCTACACTCTATACCCTACACTCTATACCCTACACTCTATACCCTACACTCTATACCCTACACTCTACACTCTATACCCTACACTCTACACTCTATACCCTACACTCTATACCCTACACTCTACACTCTATGCCTACACTCTACACTCTATACCCTACACTCTATACCCTACACTCTATACCCTACACTCTACACTCTATACCCTACACTCTATACCCTACACTCTATGCCCTACACTCTATACCCTACACTCTATACCCTACACTCTATAGCCTACACTCTACACTCTTACCCTACACTCTATACCCTACACTCTATACCCTACACTCTACACTCTATACCCTACACTCTATACCCTACACTCTATACCCTACACTCTGTACCCTACACTCTATACCCTACACTCTATGCCTTACACTCTATACCCTTACACTCTATACCCTACACTCTATACCCTACACTTTATACCCTACACTCTATACCCTACACTCTACACTCTATACCCTACACTCTATACCCTACACTCTATACCCTACACTCTACACTCTATACCCTACACTCTATACCCTACACTCTATACCCTACACTCTACACTCTATACCCTACACTCTATACCCTACACTCTATACCCTACACTCTATACCCTACACTCTATACCCTACACTCTACACTCTATACCCTACAATCTATACCCTACACTCTACACTCTATACCCTACACTCTATACCCTACACTCTATGCCCTACACTCTATACCCTACACTCTATACCCTACACTCTATACCCTACACTCTACACTCTCTACCCTACACTCTATACCCTACACTCTATACCCTACACTCTAATCCCTACACTCTACACTCTATACCCTACACTCTATACCCTACATTCTACACTCTATACATTACACTCTACACTCTATTCCCTACACTCTATACCCTACACTCTATACCCTACACTCTATACCCTACTGTCTATACCCTACACTCTACACCCTACACTCTATACCCTACACTCTATACCATACACTCTATACCCTACACTCTACACTCTATACCCTACACTCTACACCCTACACTCTAATCCCTACACTCTACACTCTATACCCTACACTCTATACCCTACACTCTATACCCTACACTCTACACTCTCTACACTACACTCTATACCCTACACTCTATACCCTACACTCTATACCCTACACTCTACACTCTATACCCTACACTCTACACTCTATACCCTACACAATATACCCTACACTCTATACCCTACACTCTATACCCTACACTCTACACTCTATGCCCTACACTCTACACTCTATACCCTACACTCTATACCCTACACTCTATACCCTACACTCTACACCCCACACTCTATACCCTACACTCTATACCATACACTCTATACCCTACACTCTACACTCTATGCCCTACACTCTACACTCTATACCCTACACTCTACACTCTATACCCTACACTCTACACTCTATACCCTACACTCTATACCCTACACTCTATACCCTACACTCTATACCCTACACTCTACACTCTATGCCCTACATTCTACACTCTATACCTTACACTCTACACTCTATTCCCTACACTCTATACCCTACACTCTATACCCTACACTCTATACCCTACACTCTACACCCCACACTCTATACCCTACACTCTATACCATACACTCTATACCCTACACTCTACACTCTATACACTACACTCTACACCCTACACTCTATACACTACACTCTAATCCCTACACTCTACACTCTATACCCTACACTCTATACCCTACACTCAATACCCTACACTATACACTCTCTACCCTACACTCTCTACCCTACACTCTATACCCTACACTCTATACCCTACACTCTACACTCTATACCCTACACTCTATACCCTACACTCTATACCCTACACTCTACACTCTATGCCCTACACTCTACACTCTATACCCTACACTCTATACCCTACACTCTATACCCTACACTCTACACTCTATACCCTACACTCTATACCCTACACTCTATGCCCTACACTCTATACCCTACACTCTATACCCTACACTCTATAGCCTACACTCTACACTCTATACCCTACACTCTATACCCTACACTCTATACCCTACACTCTACACTCTATACCCTACACTCTATACCCTACACTCTATACCCTACACTCTGTACCCTACACTCTATACCCTACACTCTATGCCCTACACTCTATACCCTACACTCTATACCCTACACTCTATACCCTACACTTTATACCCTACACTCTATACCCTACACTCTACACTCTATACCCTACACTCTATACCCTACACTCTATACCCTACACTCTACACTCTATACCCTACACTCTATACCCTACACTCTATACCCTACACTCTACACTCTATACCCTACACTCTATACCCTACACTCTATACCCTACACTCTATACCCTACACTCTATACCCTACACTCTACACTCTATACCCTACAATCTATACCCTACACTCTACACTCTATACCCTACACTCTATACCCTACACTCTATGCCCTACACTCTATACCCTACACTCTATACCCTACACTCTATACCCTACACTCTACACTCTCTACCCTACACTCTATACCCTACACTCTATACCCTACACTCTAATCCCTACACTCTACACTCTATACCCTACACTCTATACCCTACATTCTACACTCTATACATTACACTCTACACTCTATTCCCTACACTCTATACCCTACACTCTATACCCTACACTCTATACCCTACTCTCTATACCCTACACTCTACACCCTACACTCTATACCCTACACTCTATACCATACACTCTATACCCTACACTCTACACTCTATACCCTACACTCTACACCCTACACTCTATACCCTACACTCTAATCCCTACACTCTACACTCTATACCCTACACTCTATACCCTACACTCTATACCCTACACTCTACACTCTCTACACTACACTCTATACCTTACACTCTATACCCTACACTCTATACCCTACACTCTACACTCTATACCCTACACTCTACACTCTATACCCTACACTCTATACCCTACACAATATACCCTACACTCTATACCCTACACTCTATACCCTACACTCTACACTCTATGCCCTACACTCTACACTCTATACCCTACACTCTACACTCTATACCCTACACTCTATACCCTACACTCTATACCCTACACTCTACGCCCTACACTCTACACTCTATACCTTACGCTCAACACTCTATTCCCTACACACTATACCCTACACTCTATACCCTACACTCTATACCCTACACTCTATACCCTACACTCTATACCCTACACTCTACACCCTACACTCTATACCCTAC
Organism: Ranitomeya imitator; assembly: GCF_032444005.1. Classification (NCBI taxonomy): domain Eukaryota; kingdom Metazoa; phylum Chordata; class Amphibia; order Anura; family Dendrobatidae; genus Ranitomeya; species Ranitomeya imitator. Next base: position 1,115,445 of record NW_027193849.1, on the reverse strand, counting down.
ACTCTATACCATACACTCTATACCCTACACTCTACACTCTATGCCCTACACTCTACACCCTACACTCTCTACCCTACACTCTAATCCCTACACTCTACACTCTATACCCTACACTCTATACCCTACACTCTATACCCTACACTCTACACTCTCTACACTACACTCTCTACCCTACACTCTATATCCTACACTCTATACCCTACACTCTACACTCTATACCCTACACTCTACACTCTATACCCTACACTCTATACCCTACACTCTACACTCTATGCCCTACACTCTACACTCTATACCCTACACTCTATACCCTACACTCTATATCCTACACTCTACACTCTTTACCCTACACTCTATACCCTACACTCTATGCCCTACACTCTATACCCTACACTCTATACCCTACACTCTATACCCTACACTCTACACTCTATACCCTACACTCTATACCCTACACTCTATACCCTACACTCTACACTCTATACCCTACACTCTAAACCCTACACTCTATACCCTACGCTCTACACTCTATACCCTACACTCTATGCCCTACACTCTATACCCTACACTCTATACCCTACACTCTATACCCTACACTCTTTACCCTACACTCTACACTCTATACCCTACACTCTATACCCTACACTCTATACCCTACTCTCTACACTCTATACCCTACACTCTATACCCTACACTCTATACCCTACACTCTACACTCTATACCCAACACTCTATACCCTACACTCTATACCCTATACTCTAATCCCTACACTCTACACTCTATACCCTACACTCTATACCCTACACTCTACACTCTATACCTTACACTCTACACTCTATTCCATACACTCTATACCCTACACTCTATACCCTACACTCTATACCCTACACTCTATACCCAACACTCTACACCCTACACTCTATACCCTACACTCTATACCATACACTCTATACCCTACACCCTACACTCTATACCCTACACTCTACACTCTATACCCTACACTCTATATCCTACACTCTATACCCTACACTCTACACTCTATACCCTACACTCTATACCCTACACTCTATACCCTACACTCTATACCCTACACTCTATACCCTACACTCTGCACTCTATACCCTACACTCTATACCCTACACTCTACACCCTACACTCTATACCCTACACTCTATGCCCTACACTCTATACCCTACACTCTATACCATACACTCTATACCCTACACTCTACACTCTATACCCTACACTCTATACCCTACACTCTATACCCTACACTCTACACCCTACACTCTATACCCTACACTCTATACCCTACACTCTATACCCTACACTCTAATCCCTACACTCTACACTCTATACCCTACACTCCATACCCTACACTCTATACCCTACACTCTACACTCTATACCCTACACTCTATATCCTACACTCTACACTCTATACCATACACTCTATACCCTACACGCTATACCCTACACTCTATACCCTACACTCTACACCCTACACTCTATACCCTACACTCTATACCCTACACTCTATACCCTAAACTCTACACCCTACACTCTATACCCTACACTCTATACCATACACTCTATACCCTACACTCTACACTCTATACCCTACACTCTATATCCTACACTCTACACTCTATACCATACACTCTATACCCTACACGCTATACCCTACACTCTATACCCTACACTCTACACCCTACACTCTATACCCTACACTCTATACCCTACACTCTATACCCTAAACTCTACACCCTACACTCTATACCCTACACTCTATACCATACACTCTATACCCTACACTCTACACTCTATACCCTACACTCCACATCCTACACTCTATACCCTACACTCTAATCCCGACACTCTACACTCTATACCCTACACTCTATACCCTACACTCTATACCCTACACTCTATACCATACACTCTACACCATACACTCTATAGCATACACTCTATACCCTACACTCTACACTCTATACCCTACACTCTATACCCTACACTCTACACCCTGCATTCTATACCCTACACACTATAGCCTACACTCTACACTCTATACCCTACACTCTATACCCTACACTCTATACCCTACACTCTATACCCTACACTCTACACTCTATACCCTACATCCTATAGCCTACACTCTACAATCTATACCCTACACTCTATACCCTACACTCTATACCCTACAGTCTATACCCTACACTCTATACCCTACACTCTACACTCTATACCTTACACTCTACACTCTATTCCCTACACTCTATACCCTACACTCTATACCCTACACTCTATACCCTACACTCTACACCCTACACTCTATACCCTACACTCTATACCATACACTCTATACCCTACATTCTACACTCTATACCCTACACTCTACACCCTACACTCTATACCCTACACTCTAATCCCTACACTCTACACTCTATACCCTACACTCTATACCCTACACTCTACACTCTATACCTTACACTCTACACTCTATTCCCTACACTCTATACCCTACACTCTATACCCTACACTCTATACCCTACACTCTATACCCTACACTCTACACCCTACACTCTATACCCTACACTCTATACCATACACTCAATACCCTACACTCTACACTCTATACTCTACACTCTACACCCTACACTCTATACCCTACACTCCAATCCCTACACTCTACACTCTATACCCTACACTCTATACCCTACACTCTACACTCTCTACCCTACACTCTATACCCTACACTCTATACCCTACACTCTACACTCTATACCCTACACTCTACACTCTATACCCTACACTCTATACCCTACACTCTATACCCTACACTCTATACCCTACACTCTACACTCTATGCCCTACACTCTACACTCTATACCCTACACTCTACACTCTATACCCTACACTCTACACTCTATACCCTACACTCTATACCCTACACTCTATACCCTACACTCTATACCCTACACTCTACACTCTATGCCCTACACTCTACACTCTATACCTTACACTCTACACTCTATACCCTACACTCTATACCCTACACTCTATACCCTACACTCTATACCCTACACTCTACACTCTATTCCCTACACTCTATACCCTACACTCTATTCCCTACACTCTATACCCTACACTCTACACCCTACACTCTATACCCTACACTCTATACCATACACTCTATACCCTACACTCTACACTCTATACCCTACACTCTACACCCTCCACTCTATACCCTACACTCTAATCCCTACACTCTATACTCTATACCCTACACTCTATACCCTACACTCTATACCCTACACTCTACACTCTCTACCCTACACTCTCTACCCTACACTCTATACCCTACACTCTATACCCTACACTCTACACTCTATACCCTACACTCTACACTCTATACCCTACACTCTATACCCTACACTCTATACCCTACACTCTACACTCTGTGCCCTACACTCTACACTCTATACCCTACACTCTATACCCTACACTATATACCCTACACTCTACACTCTATACCCTACACTCTATACCCTACACTCTATACCCTACACTCTACACTCTATACCCTACACTCTATACCCTACACTCTATGCCCTACACTCTATACCCTACACTCTATACCCTACACTCTACACCCTGCATTCTATACCCTACACACTATAGCCTACACTCTACACTCTATACCCTACACTCTATACCCTACACTCTACACTCTATACCCTACATCCTATAGCCTACACTCTACAATCTATACCCTACACTCTATACCCTACACTCTATACCCTACACTCTATACCCTACACTCTATACCCTACAGTCTATACCCTACACTCTATACCCTACACTCTACACTCTATACCTTACACTCTACACTCTATTCCCTACACTCTATACCCTACACTCTATACCCTACACTCTATACCCTACACTCTACACCCTACACTCTATACCCTACACTCTATACCATACACTCTATACCCTACATTCTACACTCTATACCCTACACTCTACACCCTACACTCTATACCCTACACTCTAATCCCTACACTCTACACTCTATACCCTACACTCTATACCCTACACTCTACACTCTATACCTTACACTCTACACTCTATTCCCTACACTCTATACCCTACACTCTATACCCTACACTCTATATCCTACACTCTATACCCTACACTCTACACCCTACACTCTATACCCTACACTCTATACCATACACTCAATACCCTACACTCTACACTCTATACCCTACACTCTACACCCTACACTCTATACCCTACACTCCAATCCCTACACTCTACACTCTATACCCTACACTCTATACCCTACACTCTACACTCTCTACCCTACACTCTATACCCTACACTCTATACCCTACACTCTACACTCTATACCCTACACTCTACACTCTATACCCTACACTCTATACCCTACACTCTATACCCTACACTCTATACCCTACACTCTACACTCTATGCCCTACACTCTACACTCTATACCCTACACTCTACACTCTATACCCTACACTCTACACTCTATACCCTACACTCTATACCCTACACTCTATACCCTACACTCTATACCCTACACTCTACACTCTATGCCCTACACTCTACACTCTATACCTTACACTCTACACTCTATACCCTACACTCTATACCCTACACTCTATACCCTACACTCTATACCCTACACTCTACACTCTATTCCCTACACTCTATACCCTACACTCTATTCCCTACACTCTATACCCTACACTCTACACCCTACACTCTATACCCTACACTCTATACCATACACTCTATACCCTACACTCTACACTCTATACCCTACACTCTACACACTACACTCTATACCCTACACTCTAATCCCTACACTCTATACTCTATACCCTACACTCTATACCCTACACTCTATACCCTACACTCTACACTCTCTACCCTACACTCTCTACCCTACACTCTATACCCTACACTCTATACCCTACACTCTACACTCTATACCCTACACTCTACACTCTATACCCTACACTCTATACCCTACACTCTATACCCTACACTCTACACTCTGTGCCCTACACTCTACACTCTATACCCTACACTCTATACCCTACACTATAGACCCTACACTCTACACTCTATACCCTACACTCTATACCCTACACTCTATACCCTACACTCTACACTCTATACCCTACACTCTATACCCTACACTCTATGCCCTACACTCTATACCCTACACTCTATACCCTACACTCTATACCCTACACTCTATACCCTACACTCTATACCCTACACTCTACACTCTATACCCTACACTCTATACCCTACACTCTATACCCTACACTCTACACTCTATACCCTACACTCTATACCCTACACTCTACACTCTATACCCTACACTCTATACCCTACACTCTATGCCCTACACTCTATACCCTACACTCTATACCCTACACTCTACACTCTATACCCTACACTCTATACCCTACACTCTATACCCTACACTCTACACTCTATACCCTACACTCTATACCCTACACTCTATACCCTACACTCTACACTCTATACCCTACACTCTATACCCTACACTATAGACCCTACACTCTACACTCTATACCCTACACTCTATACCCTACACTCTATACCCTACACTCTACACTCTATACCCTACACTCTATACCCTACACTCTATGCCCTACACTCTATACCCTACACTCTATACCCTACACTCTATACCCTACACTCTATACCCTACACTCTATACCCTACACTCTATACCCTACACTCTACACTCCATACCCTACACTCTATACCCTACACTCTATACCCTACACTCTACACTCTATACCCTACACTCTATACCCTACACTCTATGCCCTACACTCTATACCCTATACTCTATACCCTGCACTCTACACTCTATACCCTACACTCTATACCCTACACTCTATACCCTACACTCTAATCCCTACACTCTACACTCTATACCCTACACTCTATACCCTACACTCTACACTCTATGAACAAAAATCCCAAATGCATAATGTGAGAAAACCGATTTCTGGTGAAAATACCACCAAGACAATCCGAACTCACTATCCGCTCAAAACAAATTATATTGCCAGGAGGAAGAACTGAGCATCGATGAACAATATAGATCAACTTTATTCAGAAACATCACATAACATATCATTACATATCAAATATATTCAAATAATATGAACAAAGATGGCCGTTGGTGATAAGCTGAAAAACATAACCCCCATATCCCTACTCCCTCTCCTTATGATATCTACCCACCTGGGTATACATATCAAATCCCTGCCCACCCCTCCCAAAAAGAAAGGGGAAAGTAGGACACTGGACACTAGTATCGATCTCAGTGAAACCACAAGTATGTCCACCCGGAGAAACATAAACCCATATGTGCCATATAGAATAATAATTTACAACCTCATAAGGTACCAGAAATAATAAAGCTAGCGCAGGGATAATGCCAAAGTTTAACCGGTCTAAAGGTAGGTAGACAAAAAGTGTCAGTGTCATTAAGGTAACAGGTGAGAACCTATGCACACAGCGGTGCCATTGCTGCTGGCACTGTAACAAACAGATGGAAAATCATAAAACGCCAGCCACAGGACAAGGACTCACCTGAAACACGGGCAGGGTGGAGGGGCAGTCGGGAGGTGGTCCCCGACGCGCGTTTCGCGGCTACACACCGCCGCTTTCTCAAGGGGATAACTCTAAAATGCTCAAAAGGACCTTGAAATAGCCCCTGACCCAGGTCACATGGCGCCCGGCGGCCAATAACAGTAGCGCTATCGGCGCATGCGCACTGCGTCCGACAGGTCCCGGCAGTGCAAACGGGCGTCACAGCAAGCACGCAGATGCAGGAGAAGCCTGCAATCAGCGAACAAGCCGCGCAGACGCCCGTGCACACCGGGACAAGGCGGCACACAGCGCGATGCACACTGCCACTGATGTGAATACAAAATGGTGACTCTAGACAATCAGATGCAGTTGCACCGATCCGAAGTCCGCCCGCCTCACCCCCAGCTTCCAAAAGGAATCGAAATACCCATCAGACTCCAATCCCACAGTACACAAAAGTGGGACACGGAGACGCACAACAGAAAACATATATAACAAAACTATTAGAACAAATACAAAAACTGATAATAATAAACAAACAAAAAAACTAAATTTCTGTGCGTTGGTTGACTGATACGGCCAACATGCTCCTTGCTTCATGCATGTATTGTCCGTCATGTTCACTTGCGCCGTAATCACAGTCGATGGGGTCTTTACATCATGGAAGGGATGGTAATGAGAATTCGCAGGGCCACAGGGCAATATAACAAGGAACACCTCTGGGCATCACATCACTCCGGTTCACTATTAGTATGAATATGTAGAAAAGAACAACAATTAAAATCACATAAAAAAAGATTAAAACAGCATAAAAACAACATAAAAACAACCACCCGACTGCAAACGGGTATGGAGGACCGGGTAGAGAGGATTATAACTACTGTAATAGCCTCAGGAACGCAGGAGGTACACAATATAGACAACCACACCATGAGCAGAAGGCGGAGCAGTAATCATAAGTAGGAGGAGAAACTCAATGCCTCATTTAGGCCATTTGGTGCCATAGTGCCCAGTTGCACTATCCATTTTGTTTCTTTTTGTGCCAAAAATTTCTTATTGTCCCCACCTCGAACTCCCAGATGTAAAACGTCAATACCTCTCACCTTTAATAATTTTGCATCACATTTGTGGTGCATTCTGAAATGGCGGGGTATTGATTTAAGTTCAGCAATGTCCGGCACCGTCCTGGCCGCACCAATGTCCCGCACATGCTCACGGACCCTGACTCTCAGTTCCCGAGTGGTTAAGCCCACGTACACCATGGGACAGGGGCACGTTGCATAATAAACCACATTGGTTGTGCCACAAGAGATCCACTCCCTGATATCATATTTTTTAGTTCCATCCGTGGACATAAAGCTAGAGCATCGCAGGACATTGGTGCAGGCAAGACAGTGCCCACAGGGGAAGCATCCCACATTAGGCCCCCTTGTTCCAAATGGGTTGTTCGGGGTGGGGACATAATGGCTACGCACCAATAAATCGTTTAAATTTTTACACCTCCTCGATGTCATCTGTGGGTTAGGGCCAAGGGAGGTCACCAGGGAGGGCTCGGTCTTCAAGACAGACCAATGTTTGGCAAGGATGGAGCGCATATTACCCCACTCGTGGTTGTAAGTTGAGATAAAACGAATGGGATTGGCCCCATCCCTGTTAGTCCGCTTAGCGGACGGATGTAGAAGAGTCTCACGTGGGGTTCTTCTGGCGCGATCATAGCCGTATTTAATAGATCTCCGGCTATAGCCCCGGGCCAGAAAACGGTCTTTCAGATCCGAGGCCTGTGCCTCGAATCTGGGCTCAGAGGAGCATATTCGCCGCATCCTGAGGAACTGTCCGACCGGGACGGCCCTCACCGTGGATGGGTCATGTGCTGATGACGCATGTAGAAGCGCATTGACGGAGGTCGACTTTCTGAAGACATCAGCCTGGATACGCCGAGAATGGTCGACCTCCAGGCGGATGTCCAAAAAATCGACCGCAACTCTACACTCTATACCTTACATTCTACACTCTATTCCCTACACTCTATACCCTACACTCTATACCCTACACTCTATACCCTACACTCTATACCCAACACTCTACACCCTACACTCTATACCCTACACTCTATACCATACACTCTATACCCTACACTCTACACTCTATACCCTACACTCTAAACTCTATACCCTACACTCTATACCCTACACTCTATACCCTACACTCTATACCCTACACTCTATACTCTACACTCTACACTCTATACCCTACACTCTACACTCCATACCCTACACTCTATACCCTACACTCTATACCCTACACTCTATACCCTACACTCTATACCCTACACTCTACACTCTATGCCCTACACTCTACACTCTATACCCTACACTCTACACCCTACACTCTACACTCTATACCCTACACTCTATACCCTACACTCTATACCCTACACTCTATACCCTACACTCTACACTCTATGCCCTACACTCTACACTCTATACCTTACACTCTACACTCTATTCCCTACACTCTATACCCTACACTCTATACCCTACACTCTATACCCTACACTCTACACTCTCTACCCTACACTCTCTACCCTACACTCTATACCCTACACTCTATACCCTACATTCTACACTCTATACCCTACACTCTACACTCTATACCCTACACTTTATACCCTACACTCTATACCCTACACTCTACACTCTATGCCCTACACTCTACACTCTATACCCTACACTCTATACCCTACACTCTATACCCTACACTCTATACACTACACTCTATGCCCTACACTCTATACCCTACACTCTATACCCTACACTCTATACCCTACACTCTACACTCTATACCCTACACTCTATACCCTACACTCTATACCCTACACTATACACTCTATACCCTACACTCTATACCCTACACTCTATACCCTACACTCTACACTCTACACCCTACACTCTATACCCTACACTCTATGCCCTACACTCTATTCCCTACACTCTATACCCTACACTCTATACCCTACACTCTATACCCTACACTCTATACCCTACACTCTACAATCTATACCCTATACTCTATACCCTACACTCTATACCCTACACTCTACACTCTATACCCTACACTCTATACCCTACACTCTATACCCTACACTCTATGCCCTACACTCTATACCCTACACTCTATACCCTACACTCTATACCCTACACTCTACACTCTATACCCTACACTCTATACCCTACACTCTAATCCCTACACTCTACCCTCTATACCCTACACTCTATACCCTACACTCTACACTCTATACCTTACACTCTACACTCTATTCCCTACACTCTATACCCTACACTCTATACCCTACACTCTATACCCTACACTCTATACCCAACACTCAACACCCTACACTCTATACCCTACACTCTACACTCTATACCCTACACTCTAAACTCTATACCCTACACTCTATACCCTACACTCTATACCCTACACTCTATACCCTACACTCTACACTCTATACCCTACACTCTATACCCTACACTCTATACCCTACACTCTATACCCTACACTCTACACTCTATACCCTACACTCTATACCCTACACTCTATGCCCTACACTCTATACCCTACACTCTATACCCTACACTCTATACCCTACACTCTATACCCTACACTCAACACTCTATACCCTACACTCTATACCCTACACTCTATACCCTACACTCTACACTCTATACCCTACACTCTATACCCTACACTCTATACCCTACACTCTACACTCTATACCCTACACTTTATACCCTACACTCTATACCCTACATTCTACACTCTATGCCCTACACTCTACACTCTATACCCTACACTCTATACCCTACACTCTATACCCTACACTCTGCACTCTATACCCTACACTCTATACCCTACACTCTATGCCCTACACTCTATACCCTACACTCTATGCCCTACACTCTATACCCTACACTCTATACCCTACACTCTATACCCTACACTCTACACTCTATACCCTACACTCTATACCCTACACTCTATACCCTACACTATACACTCTATACCCTACACTCTATACCCTACACTCTATACCCTACACTCTACACTCTACACCCTACACTCTATACCCTACACTCTATGCCCTACACTCTATACCCTACACTCTATACCCTACACTCTATACCCTACACTCTATACCCTACACTCTATACCCTACACTCAACACTCTATACCCTACACTCTATACCCTACACTCTATACCCTACACTCTACACTCTATACCCTACACTCTATACCCTACACTCTATACCCTACACTCTACACTCTATACCCTACACTTTATACCCTACACTCTATACCCTACATTCTACACTCTATGCCCTACACTCTACACTCTATACCCTACACTCTATACCCTACACTCTATACCCTACACTCTACACTCTATACCCTACACTCTATACCCTACACTCTATGCCCTACACTCTATACCCTACACTCTATGCCCTACACTCTATACCCTACACTCTATACCCTACACTCTATACCCTACACTCTACACTCTATACCCTACACTCTATACCCTACACTCTATACCCTACACTATACACTCTATACCCTACACTCTATACCCTACACTCTATACCCTACACTCTACACTCTACACCCTACACTCTATACCCTACACTCTATGCCCTACACTCTATACCCTACACTCTATACCCTACACTCTATACCCTACACTCTATACCCTACACTCTATACCCTACACTCTACAATCTATACCCTACACTCTATACCCTACACTCTATACCCTACACTCTACACTCTATACCCTACACTCTATACCCTACACTCTATACTCTACACTCTATGCCCTACACTCTATACCCTACACTCTATACCCTACACTCTATACCCTACACTCTACACTCTATACCCTACACTCTATACCCTACACTCTAATCCCTACACTCTACCCTCTATACCCTACACTCTATACCCTACACTCTACACTCTATACCTTACACTCTACACTCTATTCCCTACACTCTATACCCTACACTCTATACCCTACACTCTATACCCAACACTCAACACCCTACACTCTATACCCTACACTCTATACCATACACTCTATACCCTACACTCTACACTCTATACCCTACACTCTAAACTCTATACCCTACACTCTATACCCTACACTCTATACCCTACACTCTACACTCTATACCCTACACTCTATACCCTACACTCTATACCCTACACTCTATACCCTACACTCTATACCCTACACTCTATACCCTACACTCTACACTCTATACCCTACACTCTATACCCTACACTCTATGCCCTACACTCTATACCCTACACTCTATACCCTACACTCTATACCCTACACTCAACACTCTATACCCTACACTCTATACCCTACACTCTATACCCTACACTCTACACTCTATACCCTACACTCTATACCCTACACTCTATACCCTACACTCTATACCCTACACTCTATACCCTACACTCTACACTCTATACCCTACACTCTATACCCTACACTCTACACTCTATACCCTACACTCTACACTCTATACCCTACACTCTATACCCTACACTCTATACCCTACACTCTACACTCTATACCCTACACTCTATACCCTACACTCTACACTCTATACCCTACACTCTATACCCTACACTCTACACTCTATACCCTACACTCTATACCCTACACTCTATACCCTACACTCTATGCCCTACACTCTATATTCTACACTCTATACCCTACACTCTATACCCTACACTCTACACTCTATACCCTACACTCTATACCCTACACTCTATACCCTACACTCTAATCCCTACACTCTACCCTCTATACCCTACACTCTATACCGTACACTCCATACCTTACACTCTACACTCTATTCCCTACACTCTATACCCTACACTCTATACCCTACACTCTATACCCTACACTCTATACCCAACACTCAACACCCTACACTCTATACCCTACACTCTATACCATACACTCTATACCCTACACTCTACACTCTATACCCTACACTCTAAACTCTATACCCTACACTCTATACCCTACACTCTATACCCTACACTCTATACCCTACACTCTACACTCTATACCCTACACTCTATACCCTACACTCTATACCCTACACTCTATACCCTACACTCTACACTCTATACCCTACACTCTATACCCTACACTCTATACCCTACACTCTATACCCTACACTCTACACTCTATACCCTACACTCTATACCCTACACTCTACACTCTATACCCTACACTCTATGCCCTACACTCTATACCCTACACTCTATACCCTACACTCTATACCCTACACTCTATACCCTACACTCTACACTCTATACCCTACACTCTATACCCTACACTCTATACCCTACACTCTACACTCTATACCCTACACTCTATACCCTACACTCTAATCCCTACACTCTACACTCTATACCCTACACTCTATACCCTACACTCTATACCCTACACTCTACACTCTATACCCTACACTCTATATCCTACACTCTACACTCTATACCCTACACTCTATACCATACACTCTATACCCTACACTCTATACCATACACTCTATACCCTACACTCTATACCCTACAATCTAAACTCTACACCCTACACTCTACACTCTATACCCTACACTCTATAATATACACTCTATACCCTACACTCTATACCCTACACTCTACACTCTATACCCTACACTCTATAACATACACTCTATACCCTACACTCTATACCCTACACTCTACACTCTATACCCTACACTCTATACCATACAATCTATACCCTACACTCTATACCCTACACTCTACACTCTATACCCTACACTCTATACCCTACACTCTATACTCTGTACCCTACACTCTATACCCTACACTCTAATCCCTACACTCTACACTCTATACCCTACACTCTATACCCTACACGCTATACCCTACACTCTACACTCTATACCCTACACTCTATATCCTACACTCTACACTCTATACCCTACACTCTATGCCATACACTCTATACCCTACACTCTATACCATACACTCTATACCCTACACTCTATACCCTACACTCTACACCCTACACTCTATACCTTACACTCTATACCCTACACTATATACCCTACAATCTAAACTCTACACCCTACACTCTACACTCTATACCCTACACTCTATAATATACACTCTATACCCTACACTCTATACCCTACACTCTATACCCTACACTCTACACTCTATACCCTACACTCTATAACATACACTTTATACCCTACACTCTATACCCTACACTCTACACTCTATACCCTACACTCTATACCATACAATCTATACCCTACACTCTATACCATACACTCTATACAATACACTCTATACCCTACACTCTACACCCTACACTCTATACATTACACTCTATACCCTACACTCTATACCCTACAATCTAAACTCTATACCCTACACTCTACACTCTATACCCTACACTCTATAACATACACTCTATACCCTACACTCTATACCCTACACTCTATACCATACACTCTACACTCTATACCCTACACTCTATACCATACACTCTACACCATATACTCTATAGCATACACTCTATACCCTACACTCTACACTCTATACCCTACACTCTATACCCAACACTCTATACCCTACACTATACACTCGTTACCCTACACTCTACACTTTATACCCTACACTCTATACCCTACACTCTATACCCTACACTCTATACCCTACACTCTACACTCTATACACTACACTCTATAGCCTACACTCTACAATCTATACCCTACACTCTATACCCTACACTCTATAGCCTACAGTCTATACCCTACACTCTATACCCTACACTCTACACTCTATACCTTACACTCTACACTCTATTCCCTACACTCTATACCCTACACTCTATACCCTACACTTTATACCCTACACTCTATACCCTACACTCTACACCCTACACTCTATACCCCACACTCTATACCATACACTCTATACCCTACAGTCTACACTCTATACCCTACACTCTACACCCTACACTCTATACCCTACACTCTAATCCCTACACTCTACACTCTATACCCTACACTCTATACCCTACACTCTACACTCTATACCTTACACTCTATTCCCTACACTCTATACCCTACACTCTATACCCTACACTCTATACCCTACACTCTACACTATATACCCTACACTCTATACCATACACTCTATACCCTACACTCTACACTCTATACCCTACACTCTTTGCCCTACAACCTATACCCTACACTCTATACCCTACACTCTATACCCTACACTCTATACCATACACTCTATACCCTACACTCTACACTCTATACCCTACTGTTGTGAATTCTGTGGCTGAATTCACTCCTGTGGTCACAAGTGGTACTGCAGCTTCTGAGCTTCCTCCCTCAGGTGTTCTGGTGAGCTCGTTAACTGCTTCATTACTTAACTCCGCCTGATGCTGCTATCCTTGCTCCTTGTCAATGTTTCAGTGTTGGATCTGAGCTTCTCCTGATTGTTCCTGTGACCTGCTGCTCTGTATAGCTAAGTGCTTTTTGTTTTTTTTGTTGCTTTTTTTCTGTCCAGCTTGTCTTTTGTTTTGCTGGAAGCTCTGAGACGCAAAGGGTGTACCGCCGTGCCGTTAGTTCGGCACGGTGGGGTTTTTTTGCCCCCTTTGCGTGGTTTTGCTTTAGGGTTTTTTGTAGACTGCAAAGTTCGCTTTACTGTCCTCGCTCTGTCCTAGAATATCGGGCCCCACTTTGCTGAATCTATTTCATCCCTACGTTTTGTCGTTTCATCTTACTCACAGTCATTATATGTGGGGGGCTGCCTTTTCCTTTGGGGAATTTCTCTGGGGCAAGTCAGGCCTATTTTTCTATCTTCAGGCTAGCTAGTTTCTTAGGCTGTGCCGAGTTGCCTAGGTAGTTGTTAGGCGCTATCCACAGCCGCTTTTAGTTGTGTTTAGGATAGGATCAGGTGTGCAGTCTACAGAGTTTCCACGTCTCAGAGCTCGTTCTTGTATTTTTGGGTATTTGTCAGATCACTGTGTGCGCTCTGATTGCTAAGCACACTGTGTTTCTGGATTGCCTTCATAACACCTGTCATTAGCAAACATAACACCCTACACTCTACACCCTACACTCTATACCCTACACTCTATGCCCTACACTCTATACCCTACACTCTACACCCTACACTCTATACCCTACACTCTATACCATACACTCTATACCCTACACTCTACACTCTATACCCTACACTCTACACCCTACACTCTATACCCTACACTCTAATCCCTACACTCTACACTCTATACCCTACACTCTATACCCTACACTCTACACTCTCTACCCTACACTCTCTACCCTACACTCTACACTCTATACCCTACACTCTATGCCCTACACTCTATACCCTACACTCTACACCCTACACTCTATACCCTACACTCTATACCATAGACTCTATACCCTGCACTCTACACTCTATACCCTACACTCTACACCCTACACTCTATACCCTACACTCTAATCCCTACACTCTACACTCTATACCCTACACTCTACACTCTTTACCCTGCACTCTATACCCTACACTCTATACCCTACACTCTACACTCTATACCCTACACTCTACACTCTATACCCTGCACTCTATACCCTACACTCTATACCCTACACTCTATACCCTACACTCTATATCCTACACTCTACACTATATACCCTACACTCTATACCCTACACTCTATACCCTACACTCTACACTCTATACCCTACACTCTATACCCTACACTCTTTGCCCTACACTCTATACCCTACACTCTATACCCTACACTCTATACCCCACACTCTATACCATACACTCTATACCCTACACTAAACACTCTATACCCTACACTCTACACCCTACACTCTATACCCTACACTCTATACCCTACACTCTATACCCTACACTCTACACTCTATACCCTACACTCTATACCCTACACTCTATGCCCTACACTCTATATCCTACACTCTACACCCTACACTCTATACCCTACACTCTATACCATACACTCTATACCCTACACTAAACACTCTATACCCTACACTCTACACCCTACACTCTATACCCTACACTCTATACCCTACACTCTATACCCTACACTCTACACTCTATACCCTACACTTTATACCCTACACTCTATACCCTACGATCTAATCCCTACACTCTACACTCTATACCCTACACTCTATACCCTACACTCTACACTCTATACCTTACACTCTACACTCTATTCCCTACACTCTATACCCTACACTCTATACCCTACACTCTATACCCAACACTCTACACCCTACACTCTATACCATACACTCTATACCCTACACTCTACACTCTATACCCTACACTCTAAACTCTATACCCTACACTCTATACCCTACACTCTATACCCTACACTCTATACCCTACACTCTATACCCTACACTCTACACTCTATACC
Organism: Ranitomeya imitator; assembly: GCF_032444005.1. Taxonomy (NCBI): domain Eukaryota; kingdom Metazoa; phylum Chordata; class Amphibia; order Anura; family Dendrobatidae; genus Ranitomeya; species Ranitomeya imitator. The sequence goes on along the minus strand of NW_027193849.1, from coordinate 1,098,206 downwards.
CTACACTCTACACTCTATACCCTACACTCTATACCCTACACTTTATACCCTACACTCTATACCCTACACTCTATACCCTACACTCTACACTCTATACCCTACACTCTATACCCTACACTCTACACTCTATACCCTACACTCTATACCCTACACTCTATGTCCTACACTCTATACCCTACACTCTATACCCTACACTCTATACCCTACACTCTACACTCTATACCCTACACTCTATACCCTACACTCTATACCCTACACTCTACACTCTATACCCTACACTCTATACCCTACACTCTATACCCTACACTCTATACCCTACACTCTACACTCTATACCCTACACTCTATAACATACACTCTATACCCTACACTCTATACCCTACACTCTACACTCTATACCCTACACTCTATACCATACAATCTATACCCTACACTCTATACCCTACACTCTATACCCTACACTCTATACCCTACACTCTACACTCTGTACCCTACACTCTATACCCTACACTCTAATCCCTACACTCTACACTCTATACCCTACACTCTATACCCTACACTCTATACCCTACACTCTACACTCTATACCCTACACTCTATATCCTACACTCTACACTCTATACCCTACACTCTATGCCATACACTCTATACCCTACACTCTATACCATACACTCTATACCCTACACTCTATACCCTACACTCTACACCCTACACTCTATACCTTACACTCTATACCCTACACTCTATACCCTACAATCTAAACTCTACACCCTACACTCTACACTCTATACCCTACACTCTATAATATACACTCTATACCCTACACTCTATACATTACACTCTATACCCTACACTCTACACTCTATACCCTACACTCTATAACATACACTCTATACCCTACACTCTATACCCTACACTCTACACTCTATACCCTACACTCTATACCATACAATCTATACCCTACACTCTATACCCTACACTCTACACTCTATACCCTACACTCTATACCCTACACTCTACACTCTGTACCCTACACTCTATACCCTACACTCTAATCCCTACACTCTACACTCTATACCCTACACTCTATACCCTACACTCTATACCCTACACTCTACACTCTATACCCTACACTCTATATCCTACACTCTACACTCTATACCCTACACTCTATGCCATACACTCTATACCCTACACTCTATACCATACACTCTATACCCTACACTCTATACCCTACACTCTACACCCTACACTCTATACCTTACACTCTATACCCTACACTATATACCCTACAATCTAAACTCTACACCCTACACTCTACACTCTATACCCTACACTCTATAATATACACTCTATACCCTACACTCTATACCCTACACTCTATACCCTACACTCTACACTCTATACCCTACACTCTATAACATACACTTTATACCCTACACTCTATACCCTACACTCTACACTCTATACCCTACACTCTATACCATACAATCTATACCCTACACTCTATACCATACACTCTATACAATACACTCTATACCCTACACTCTACACCCTACACTCTATACATTACACTCTATACCCTACACTCTATACCCTACAATCTAAACTCTATACCCTACACTCTACACTCTATACCCTACACTCTATAACATACACTCTATACCCTACACTCTATACCCTACACTCTATACCATACACTCTACACTCTATACCCTACACTCTATACCATACACTCTACACCATATACTCTATAGCATACACTCTATACCCTACACTCTACACTCTATACCCTACACTCTATACCCAACACTCTATACCCTACACTATACACTCGTTACCCTACACTCTACACTTTATACCCTACACTCTATACCCTACACTCTATACCCTACACTCTATACCCTACACTCTACACTCTATACACTACACTCTATAGCCTACACTCTACAATCTATACCCTACACTCTATACCCTACACTCTATAGCCTACAGTCTATACCCTACACTCTATACCCTACACTCTACACTCTATACCTTACACTCTACACTCTATTCCCTACACTCTATACCCTACACTCTATACCCTACACTTTATACCCTACACTCTATACCCTACACTCTACACCCTACACTCTATACCCCACACTCTATACCATACACTCTATACCCTACAGTCTACACTCTATACCCTACACTCTACACCCTACACTCTATACCCTACACTCTAATCCCTACACTCTACACTCTATACCCTACACTCTATACCCTACACTCTACACTCTATACCTTACACTCTACACTCTATTCCCTACACTCTATACCCTACACTCTATACCCTACACTCTATACCCTACACTCTACACTATATACCCTACACTCTATACCATACACTCTATACCCTACACTCTACACTCTATACCCTACACTCTTTGCCCTACAACCTATACCCTACACTCTATACCCTACACTCTATACCCTACACTCTATACCATACACTCTATACCCTACACTCTACACTCTATACCCTACTGTTGTGAATTCTGTGGCTGAATTCACTCCTGTGGTCACAAGTGGTACTGCAGCTTCTGAGCTTCCTCCCTCAGGTGTTCTGGTGAGCTCGTTAACTGCTTCATTACTTAACTCCGCCTGATGCTGCTATCCTTGCTCCTTGTCAATGTTTCAGTGTTGGATCTGAGCTTCTCCTGATTGTTCCTGTGACCTGCTGCTCTGTATAGCTAAGTGCTTTTTGTTTTTTTTGTTGCTTTTTTTCTGTCCAGCTTGTCTTTTGTTTTGCTGGAAGCTCTGAGACGCAAAGGGTGTACCGCCGTGCCGTTAGTTCGGCACGGTGGGGTTTTTTTGCCCCCTTTGCGTGGTTTTGCTTTAGGGTTTTTTGTAGACTGCAAAGTTCGCTTTACTGTCCTCGCTCTGTCCTAGAATATCGGGCCCCACTTTGCTGAATCTATTTCATCCCTACGTTTTGTCGTTTCATCTTACTCACAGTCATTATATGTGGGGGGCTGCCTTTTCCTTTGGGGAATTTCTCTGGGGCAAGTCAGGCCTATTTTTCTATCTTCAGGCTAGCTAGTTTCTTAGGCTGTGCCGAGTTGCCTAGGTAGTTGTTAGGCGCTATCCACAGCCGCTTTTAGTTGTGTTTAGGATAGGATCAGGTGTGCAGTCTACAGAGTTTCCACGTCTCAGAGCTCGTTCTTGTATTTTTGGGTATTTGTCAGATCACTGTGTGCGCTCTGATTGCTAAGCACACTGTGTTTCTGGATTGCCTTCATAACACCTGTCATTAGCAAACATAACACCCTACACTCTACACCCTACACTCTATACCCTACACTCTATGCCCTACACTCTATACCCTACACTCTACACCCTACACTCTATACCCTACACTCTATACCATACACTCTATACCCTACACTCTACACTCTATACCCTACACTCTACACCCTACACTCTATACCCTACACTCTAATCCCTACACTCTACACTCTATACCCTACACTCTATACCCTACACTCTACACTCTCTACCCTACACTCTCTACCCTACACTCTACACTCTATACCCTACACTCTATGCCCTACACTCTATACCCTACACTCTACACCCTACACTCTATACCCTACACTCTATACCATAGACTCTATACCCTGCACTCTACACTCTATACCCTACACTCTACACCCTACACTCTATACCCTACACTCTAATCCCTACACTCTACACTCTATACCCTACACTCTACACTCTTTACCCTGCACTCTATACCCTACACTCTATACCCTACACTCTACACTCTATACCCTACACTCTACACTCTATACCCTGCACTCTATACCCTACACTCTATACCCTACACTCTATACCCTACACTCTATACCCTACACTCTACACTATATACCCTACACTCTATACCCTACACTCTATACCCTACACTCTACACTCTATACCCTACACTCTATACCCTACACTCTTTGCCCTACACTCTATACCCTACATCCTATACCCTACACTCTATACCCCACACTCTATACCATACACTCTATACCCTACACTAAACACTCTATACCCTACACTCTACACCCTACACTCTATACCCTACACTCTATACCCTACACTCTATACCCTACACTCTACACTCTATACCCTACACTCTATACCCTACACTCTATGCCCTACACTCTACATCCTACACTCTACACCCTACACTCTATACCCTACACTCTATACCATACACTCTATACCCTACACTAAACACTCTATACCCTACACTCTACACCCTACACTCTATACCCTACACTCTATACCCTACACTCTATACCCTACACTCTACACTCTATACCCTACACTTTATACCCTACACTCTATACCCTACGATCTAATCCCTACACTCTACACTCTATACCCTACACTCTATACCCTACACTCTACACTCTATACCTTACACTCTACACTCTATTCCCTACACTCTATACCCTACACTCTATACCCTACACTCTATACCCTACACTCTATACCCAACACTCTACACCCTACACTCTATACCATACACTCTATACCCTACACTCTACACTCTATACCCTACACTCTACACTCTATACCCTACACTCTACACTCTATACCCTACACTCTATACCCTACACTTTATACCCTACACTCTATACCCTACACTCTATACCCTACACTCTACACTCTATACCCTACACTCTATACCCTACACTCTATGCCCTACACTCTATACCCTACACTCTATACCCTACACTCTATACCCTACACTCTACACTCTATACCCTACACTCTATACCCTACACTCTATACCCTACACTCTACACTCTATACCCTACACTCTATACCCTACACTCTATACCCTACACTCTATACCCTACACTCTACACTCTATACCCTACACTCTATACCCTACACTCTATACCCTACACTCTTATCCCTACACTCTACACTCTATACCCTACACTCTATACCCTACACTCTATATCCTACACTCTACACTCTATACCCTACACTCTATACCATACAATCTATACCCTACACTCTATACCATACACTCTATACAATACACTCTATACCCTACACTCTATACCCTACACTCTACACCCTACACTCTATACATTACACTCTATACCCTACACTCTATACCCTACAATCTAATATCTATAGCCTACACTCTACGCTCTATACCCTACACTCTATAACATACACTCTATACCCTACACTCTATACCCTACACTCTATACCACACACTCTACACTCTATACCCTACACTCTATACCCTACACTCTACACTATATACCCTACACTCTATACCCTACACTCTATACCCTACACTCTACACTCTATACCCTACACTCTATACCCTACACTCTTTGCCCTACACTCTATACCCTACACTCTATACCCTACACTCTATACCCCACACTCTATACCATACACTCTATACCCTACACTAAACACTCTATACCCTACACTCTACACCCTACACTCTATACCCTACACTCTATACCCTACACTCTATACCCTACACTCTACACTCTATACCCTACACTCTATACCCTACACTCTATGCCCTACACTCTATATCCTACACTCTACACCCTACACTCTATACCCTACACTCTATACCATACACTCTATACCCTACACTAAACACTCTATACCCTACACTCTACACCCTACACTCTATACCCTACACTCTATACCCTACACTCTATACCCTACACTCTACACTCTATACCCTACACTTTATACCCTACACTCTATACCCTACGATCTAATCCCTACACTCTACACTCTATACCCTACACTCTATACCCTACACTCTACACTCTATACCTTACACTCTACACTCTATTCCCTACACTCTATACCCTACACTCTATACCCTACACTCTATACCCTACACTCTATACCCAACACTCTACACCCTACACTCTATACCATACACTCTATACCCTACACTCTACACTCTATACCCTACACTCTACACTCTATACCCTACACTCTACACTCTATACCCTACACTCTATACCCTACACTTTATACCTTACACTCTATACCCTACACTCTATACCCTACACTCTACACTCTATACCCTACACTCTATACCCTACACTCTATGCCCTACACTCTATTCCCTACACTCTATACCCTACACTCTATACCCTACACTCTACACTCTATACCCTACACTCTATACCCTACACTCTATACCCTACACTCTACACTCTATATCCTACACTCTATACCCTACACTCTATACCCTACACTCTATACCCTACACTCTACACTCTATACCCTACACTCTATACCCTACACTCTACACTCTATACCCTACACTCTATACCCTACACTCTTATCCCTACACTCTACACTCTATACCCTACACTCTATACCCTACACTCTACACTCTATACCCTACACTCTATATCCTACACTCTACACTCTATACCCTACACTCTATACCATACAATCTATACCCTACACTCTATACCATACACTCTATACAATACACTCTATACCCTACACTCTATACCCTACACTCTACACCCTACACTCTATACATTACACTCTATACCCTACACTCTATACCCTACAATCTAATATCTATAGCCTACACTCTACGCTCTATACCCTACACTCTATAACATACACTCTATACCCTACACTCTATACCCTACACTCTATACCATACACTCTACACTCTATACCCTACACTCTATACCATACACTCTACACCATATACTCTATAGAATACACTCTATACCCTACACTCTACACTCTATACCCTACACTCTATACCCTACACTCTATACAATACACTATACACTATATACCCTACACTTTATACCCTACACTCTATACCCTACACTCTATACCCTGCACTCTATACCCTACACTCTACACTCTATACACTACACTGTATAGCCTACACTCTACAATCTATACCCTTCACTCTATACCCTACACTCTATAGCCTACAGTCTATACCCTACACTCTATACCCTACACTCTACACTCTATACCTTACACTCTACACTCTATTCCCTACACTCTATACCCTACACTCTATACCCTACACTTTATACCCTACACTCTATACCCTACACTCTACACCCTGCACTCTATACCCCACAGTCTATACCATACACTCTATACCCTACACTCTACACTCTATACCCTACACTCTACACCCTACACTCTATACCCTACACTCTAATCCCTACACTCTACACTCTATACCCTACACTCTATACCCTACACTCTACACTCTATACCTTACACTCTACACTCTATTCCCTACACTCTATACCCTACAATCTATATCCTACACTCTACACTCTATACCCTACACTCTATACCATACAATCTATACCCTACACTCTATACCATACACTCTATACAATACACTCTATACCCTACACTCTATACCCTACACTCTACACCCTACACTCTATACATTACACTCTATACCCTACACTCTATACCCTACAATCTAAACTCTATACCCTACACTCTACACTCTATACCCTACACTCTATAACATACACTCTATACCCTACACTCTATACCCTACACTCTATACCATACACTCTACACTCTATACCCTACACTCTACACTTTATACCCTACACTCTATACCCTACACTCTATACAATACACTATACACTATATACCCTACACTCTACACTTTATACCCTACACTCTATACCCTACACTCTATACCCTACACTCTACACTCTATACACTACACTCTATAGCCTACACTCTACAAAATATACCCTTCACTCTATACCCTACACTCTATACCCTACAGTCTATACCCTACACTCTATACCCTACACTCTACACTCTATACCTTACACTCTACACTCTATACCCTACACTCTATACCCTACACTCTATACCCTACACTGTATACCCTACACTCTATACCCTACACTCTACACCCTACACTCTATACACCACACTCTATACCATACACTCTATACCCTACACTCTACACTCTATACCCTACACTCTACACCCTACACTCTATACCCTACACTCTAATCACTACACTCTACACTCTATACCCTACACTCTATACCCTACACTCTACACTCTATACCTTACACTCTACACTCTATTCCCTACACTCTATACCCTACACTCTATTCCCTACACTCTATACCCTACACTCTACACTATATACCCTACACTCTATACCATACACTCTATACCCTACACTCTACACTCTATACCCTACACTCTATACCCTACACTCTTTGCCCTACACTCTATACCCTACACTCTATACCCTAAACTCTATACCCTACACTCTATACCATCACTCTATACCCTACACTCTACACTCTATACCCTACACTCTACACCCTACACTCTATACCCTACACTCTATGCCCTACACTCTATACCCTACACTCTACACCCTACATTCTATACCCTACACTCTACACCCTACACTCTATACCCTACACTCTATACCATACACTCTATACCCTACACTCTACACTCTATACCCTACACTCTACACCCTACACTCTATACCCTACACTCTAATCCCTACACTCTACACTCTATTCCCTACACTCTATACCCTACACTCTATACCCTACACTTTATACCCTACACTCTATACCCTACACTCTACACCCTACACTCTATACCCCACACTCTATACCATACACTCTATACCCTACAGTCTACACTCTATACCCTACACTCTACACCCTACACTCTATACCCTACACTCTAATCCCTACACTCTACACTCTATACCCTACACTCTATACCCTACACTCTACACTATATACCTTACACTCTACACTCTATTCCCTACACTCTATACCCTACACTCTATACCCTACACTCTATACCCTACACTCTACACTATATACCCTACACTCTATACCATACACTCTATACCCTACACTCTACACTCTATACCCTACACTCTTTGCCCTACAACCTATACCCTACACTCTATACCCTACACTCTATACCCTACACTCTATACCATACACTCTATACCCTACACTCTACACTCTATACCCTACTGTTGTGAATTCTGTGGCTGAATTCACTCCTGTGGTCACAAGTGGTACTGCAGCTTCTGAGCTTCCTCCCTCAGGTGTTCTGGTGAGCTCGTTAACTGCTTCATTACTTAACTCCGCCTGATGCTGCTATCCTTGCTCCTTGTCAATGTTTCAGTGTTGGATCTGAGCTTCTCCTGATTGTTCCTGTGACCTGCTGCTCTGTATAGCTAAGTGCTTTTTGGTTTTTTTGTTGCTTTTTTTCTGTCCAGCTTGTCTTTTGTTTTGCTGGAAGCTCTGAGACGCAAAGGGTGTACCGCCGTGCCGTTAGTTCGGCACGGTGGGTTTTTTTTGCCCCCTTTGCGTGGTTTTGCTTTAGGGTTTTTTGTAGACTGCAAAGTTCGCTTTACTGTCCTCGCTCTGTCCTAGAATATCGGGCCCCACTTTGCTGAATCTATTTCATCCCTACGTTTTGTCGTTTCATCTTACTCACAGTCATTATATGGGGGGGGCTGCCTTTTCCTTTGGGGAATTTCTCTGGGGCAAGTCAGGCCTATTTTTCTATCTTCAGGCTAGCTAGTTTCTTAGGCTGTGCCGAGTTGCCTAGGTAGTTGTTAGGCGCTATCCACAGCCGCTTTTAGTTGTGTTTAGGATAGGATCAGGTGTGCAGTCTACAGAGTTTCCACGTCTCAGAGCTCGTTCTTGTATTTTTGGGTATTTGTCAGATCACTGTGTGCGCTCTGATTGCTAAGCACACTGTGTTTCTGGATTGCCTTCATAACACCTGTCATTAGCAAACATAACACCCTACACTCTACACCCTACACTCTATACCCTACACTCTATGCCCTACACTCTATACCCTACACTCTACACCCTACACTCTATACCCTACACTCTATACCATACACTCTATACCCTACACTCTACACTCTATACCCTACACTCTACACCCTACACTCTATACCCTACACTCTAATCCCTACACTCTACACTCTATACCCTACACTCTATACCCTACACTCTACACTCTCTACCCTACACTCTCTACCCTACACTCTACACTCTATACCCTACACTCTATGCCCTACACTCTATACCCTACACTCTACACCCTACACTCTATACCCTACACTCTATACCATAGACTCTATACCCTGCACTCTACACTCTATACCCTACACTCTACACCCTACACTCTATACCCTACACTCTAATCCCTACACTCTACACTCTATACCCTACACTCTACACTCTTTACCCTGCACTCTATACCCTACACTCTACACTCTATACCCTACACTCTACACTCTATACCCTGCACTCTATACCCTACACTCTATACCCTACACTCTATACCCTACACTCTATACCCTACACTCTACACTATATACCCTACACTCTATACCCTACACTCTATACCCTACACTCTACACTCTATACCCTACACTCTATACCCTACACTCTTTGCCCTACACTCTATACCCTACACTCTATACCCTACACTCTATACCCCACACTCTATACCATACACTCTATACCCTACACTAAACACTCTATACCCTACACTCTACACCCTACACTCTATACCCTACACTCTATACCCTACACTCTATACCCTACACTCTACACTCTATACCCTACACTCTATACCCTACACTCTATGCCCTACACTCTATATCCTACACTCTACACCCTACACTCTATACCCTACACTCTATACCATACACTCTATACCCTACACTAAACACTCTATACCCTACACTCTACACCCTACACTCTATACCCTACACTCTATACCCTACACTCTACACTCTATACCCTACACTTTATACCCTACACTCTATACCCTACGATCTAATCCCTACACTCTACACTCTATAACCTACACTCTATACCCTACACTCTACACTCTATACCTTACACTCTACACTCTATTCCCTACACTCTATACCCTACACTCTATACCCTACACTCTATACCCTACACTCTATACCCAACACTCTACACCCTACACTCTATACCATACACTCTATACCCTACACTCTACACTCTATACCCTACACTCTACACTCTATACCCTACACTCTACACTCTATACCCTACACTCTATACCCTACACTTTATACCCTACACTCTATACCCTACACTCTATACCCTACACTCTACACTCTATACCCTACACTCTATACCCTACACTCTACACTCTATACCCTACACTCTATACCCTACACTCTATGCCCTACACTCTATACCCTACACTCTATACCCTACACTCTATACCCTACACTCTACACTCTATACCCTACACTCTATACCCTACACTCTATACCCTACACTCTACACTCTATACCCTACACTCTATACCCTACACTCTATACCCTACACTCTATACCCTACACTCTACACTCTATACCCTACACTCTATACCCTACACTCTACACTCTATACCCTACACTCTATACCCTACACTCTTATCCCTACACTCTACACTCTATACCCTACACTCTATACCCTACACTCTATACCCTACACTCTACACTCTATACCCTACACTCTATATCCTACACTCTACACTCTATACCCTACACTCTATACCATACAATCTATACCCTACACTCTATACCATACACTCTATACAATACACTCTATACCCTACACTCTATACACTACACTCTACACCCTACACTCTATACATTACACTCTATACCCTACACTCTATACCCTACAATCTAATATCTATAGCCTACACTCTACGCTCTATACCCTACACTCTATAACATACACTCTATACCCTACACTCTATACCCTACACTCTATACCATACACTCTACACTCTATACCCTACACTCTATACCATACACTCTACACCATATACTCTATAGCATACACTCTATACCCTACACTCTACACTCTATACCCTACACTCTATACCCTACACTCTATACAATACACTATACACTATATACCCTACACTCTACACTTTATACCCTACACTCTATACCCTACACTCTATACCCTACACTCTATACCCTACACTCTACACTCTATACACTACACTCTATAGCCTACACTCTACAATCTATACCCTTCACTCTATACCCTACACTCTATAGCCTACAGTCTATACCCTACACTCTATACCCTACACTCTACACTCTATACCTTACACTCTACACTCTATTCCCTACACTCTATACCCTACACTCTATACCCTACACTTTATACCCTACACTCTATACCCTACACTCTACACCCTGCACTCTATACCCCACAGTCTATACCATACACTCTATACCCTACTCTCTACACTCTATACCCTACACTCTACACCCTACACTCTATACCCTACACTCTAATCCCTACACTCTACACTCTATACCCTACACTCTATACCCTACACTCTACACTCTATACCTTACACTCTACACTCTATTCCCTACACTCTATACCCTACACTCTATATCCTACACTCTACACTCTATACCCTACACTCTATACCATACAATCTATACCCTACACTCTATACCATACACTCTATACAATATACTCTATACCCTACACTCTATACCCTACACTCTACACCCTACACTCTATACATTACACTCTATACCCTACACTCTATACCCTACAATCTAAACTCTATACCCTACACTCTACACTCTATACCCTACACTCTATAACATACACTCTATACCCTACACTCTATACCCTACACTCTATACCATACACTCTACACTCTATACCCTACACTCTATACCATACACTCTACACCATATACTCTATAGCATACACTCTATACCCTACACTCTACACTCTATACCCTACACTCTATACCCTACACTCTATACAATACACTATACACTATATACCCTACACTCTACACTTTATACCCTACACTCTATACCCTACACTCTACACTCTATACACTACACTCTATAGCCTACACTCTACAATCTATACCCTTCACTCTATACCCTACACTCTATACCCTACAGTCTATACCCTACACTCTATACCCTACACTCTACACTCTATACCTTACACTCTACACTCTATACCCTACACTCTATACCCTACACTCTATACCCTACACTTTATACCCTACACTCTATACCCTACACTCTACACCCTACACTCTATACACCACACTCTATACCATACACTCTATACCCTACACTCTACACTCTATACCCTACACTCTACACCCTACACTCTATACCCTACACTCTAATCACTACACTCTACACTCTATACCCTACACTCTATACCCTACACTCTACACTCTATACCTTACACTCTACACTCTATTCCCTACACTCTATACCCTACACTCTATTCCAAACACTCTATACCCTACACTCTACACTATATACCCTACACTCTATACCATACACTCTATACCCTACACTCTACACTCTATACCCTACACTCTATACCCTACACTCTTTGCCCTACACTCTATACCCTACACTCTATACCCTAAACTCTATACCCTACACTCTATACCATCACTCTATACCCTACACTCTACACTCTATACCCTACACTCTACACCCTACACTCTATACCCTACACTCTATGCCCTACACTCTATACCCTACACTCTACACCCTACATTCTATACCCTACACTCTACACCCTACACTCTATACCCTACACTCTATACCATACACTCTATACCCTACACTCTACATTCTATACCCTACACTCTACACCCTACACTCTATACCCTACACTCTAATCCCTACACTCTACACTCTATACCCTACACTCTATACCCTACACTCTACACTCTCTACCCTACACTCTCTACCCTACACTCTATACCCTACACTCTACACTCTATACCCTACACTCTACACTCTATACCCTACACTCTATACCCTACACTCTATAGCCTACACTCTATACCCTACACTCTATACCCTACACTCTATACCCTACACTCTACACTCTATACCCTACACTCTATGCCCTACACTCTATACCCTACACTCTACACCCTACACTCTATACCCTACACTCTATACCATACACTCTATACCCTGCACTCTACACTCTATACCCTACACTCTACACCCTACACTCTATACCTTACACTCTAATCCCTACACTCTACACTCTATACCCTACACTTTACACTCTTTACCCAACACTCTATACCCTACACTCTATACCCTACACTCTATACCCTACACTCTACACTCTATACCCTACACTCTACACTCTATACCCTGCACTCTATACCCTACACTCTATACCCTACACTCTATACCCTACACTCTACACTATATACCCTACACTCTATACCCTACACTCTATACCCTACACTCTACACTCTATACCCTACACTCTATACCCTACACTCTTTGCCCTACACTCTATACCCTACACTCTATACCCTACACTTTATACCCCACATTCTATACCATACACTCCATACCCAACACTCTACACTCTATACCCTACACTCTATACCCTACACTCTATGCCCTACACTCTATACCCTACACTCTACACCCTACACTCTATACCCTACACTCTATACCATACACTCTATACCCTACACTCTACACTCTATACCCTACACTCTACACCCTACACTCTAGACCCTACACTCTAATCCCTACACTCTACACTCTATACCCTACACTCTATACCCTACACTCTACACTCTCTACCTTACACTCTCTACCCTACACTCTATACCCTACACTCTATACCCTACACTCTACACTCTATACCCTACACTCTACACTCTATACCCTACACTCTATACCCTACACTTTACACCCTACACTCTATGCCCTACACTCTATACCCTACACTCTCCACTCTATACCCTACACTCTATACCCTACACTCTATACCCTACACTCTACACTCTATACCCTACACTCTATACCCTACACACTATGCCCTACACTCTATACCCTACACTCTACACCCTACACTCTATACCATACACTCTATACCGTACACTCTATACCCTACACTCTATACCCTACACTCTATACCCTACACTCTACACCCTACACTCTATACCTTACACAATACACTCTATACCCTACACTCTATACCCTACACTCTATGCCCTACACTCTATACCCTACACTCTATACCATACACTCTATACCCTACACTCTATACCGTACACTCTATACCCTACACTCTATACCCGACACTCTATACCCTACACTCTATACCCTACACTCTACACCCTACACTCTATACCTTACACTCTATACCCTACACTCTATACCCTACACTCTAAACTCTATACCCTACACTCTACACTCTATACCCTACACTCTATACCCTACACTCTATACCCTACACTCTACACTCTACACCCTACACTCTATACCCTACACTCTATACCCTACACTCTACACTCTATACCCTACACTCTATACCCTACACTCTACACTCTATACCCTACACTCTATACCCTACACTCTATACCCTACACTCTACACTCTACACCCTACACTCTATACCCTACACTCTATACCCTACACTCTACACTCTATACCCTACACTATATACCCTACACTCTATACCCTACACTCTACAATCTATACCCTACACTCTATACCCTACACTCTATGCCCTACACTCTATACCCTACACTCTATACCCTACACTCTATACCCTACACTCTACACTCTATACCCTACACTCTATTCCCTACACTCTATACCCTACACTCTACACTCTATACCCTACACTCTATACCCTACACTCTATACCCTACACTCTACACTCTATACCCTACACTCTATACCCTACACTCTATGCCCTACACTCTATACCCTACACTCTACACCCTACATTCTATACCCTACACTCTACACCCTACACTCTATACCCTACACTCTATACCATACACTTTATACCCTACACTCTACACTATATACCCTACACTCTACACCCTACACTCTATACCCTACACTCTAATCCCTACACTCTACACTCTATACCCTACACTCTATACCCTACACTCTACACTCTCTACCCTACACTCTATTCCCTACACTCTATACCCTACACTCTACACCCTACACTCTATACCCTACACTCTATACCCTACACTCTACACTCTATACCCTACACTCTATACCCTACACTCTATGCCCTACACTCTATACCCTACACTCTACACCCTACATTCTATACCCTACACTCTACACCCTACACTCTATACCCTACACTCTATACCATACACTTTATACCCTACACTCTACACTCTATACCCTACACTCTACACCCTACACTCTATACCCTACACTCTAATCCCTACACTCTACACTCTATACCCTACACTCTATACCCTACACTCTACACTCTCTACCCTACACTCTCTACTCTACACTCTATACCCTACACTCTACACTCTATACCCTACACTCTACACTCTATACCCTACACTCTATACCCTACACTCTATACCCTACACTCTATACCCTACACTCTACACTCTATACCCTACACTCTATGCCCTACACTCTATACCCTACACTCCACACCCTACACTCTATACCCTACACTCTATACCATACACTCTATACCCTGCACTCTACACTCTATACCCTACACTCTACACCCTACACTCTATACCTTACACTCTAATCCCTACACTCTACACTCTATACCCTACACTCTACACTCTTTACCCAACACTCTATACCCTACACTCTATACCCTACACTCTATACCCTACACTCTACACTCTATACCCTACACTCTACACTCTATACCCTGCACTCTATACCCTACACTCTATACCCTACACTCTATACCCTACACTCTACACTATATACCCTACACTCTATACCCTACACTCTATACCCTACACTCTACACTCTATACCCTACACTCTATACCCTACACTCTTTGCCCTACACTCTATACCCTACACTCTATACCCTACACTCTATACCCCACACTCTATACCATACACTCCATACCCAACACTCTACACTCTATACCCTACACTCTATACCCTACACTCTATGCCCTACACTCTATACCCTACACTCTACACCCTACACTCTATACCCTACACTCTATACCATACACTCTATACCCTACACTCTACACTCTATACCCTACACTCTACACCCTACACTCTAGACCCTACACTCTAATCCCTACACTCTACACTCTATACCCTACACTCTATACCCTACACTCTACACTCTCTACCTTACACTCTCTACCCTACACTCTATACCCTACACTCTATACCCTACACTCTACACTCTATACCCTACACTCTACACTCTATACCCTACACTCTATACCCTACACTCTACACCCTACACTCTATACCCTACACTCTATACCCTACACTCTCCACTCTATACCCTACACTCTATACCCTACACTCTATACCCTACACTCTACACTCTATACCCTACACTCTATACCCTACACACTATGCCCTACACTCTATACCCTACACTCTACACCCTACACTCTATACCCTACACTCTATACCGTACACTCTATACCCTACACTCTATACCCTACACTCTATACCCTACACTCTACACCCTACACTCTATACCTTACACAATACACTCTATACCCTACACTCTATACCCTACACTCTATGCCCTACACTCTATACCCTACACTCTATACCATACACTCTATACCCTACACTCTATACCGTACACTCTATACCCTACACTCTATACCCTACACTCTATACCCTACACTCTACACCCTACACTCTATACCTTACACTCTATACCCTACACTCTATACCCTACACTCTGCACTCTATACCCTACACTCTATACCCTACACTCTATACCCTACACTCTACACTCTACACCTTACACTCTATACCCTACACTCTATACCCTACACTCTACACTCTATACCCTACACTCTATACCCTACACTCTATACCCTACACTCTACACTCTATACCCTACACTCTATACCCTACACTCTACACTCTACACCCTACACTCTATACCCTACACTCTATACCCTACACTCTACACTCTATACCCTACACTCTATACCCTACACTCTATACCCTACACTCTACACTCTATACCCTACACTCTATTCCCTACACTCTATACCCTACACTCTACACTCTATACCCTACACTCTATACCCTACACTCTATACCCTACACTCTACACCCTACACTCTATACCTTACACTCTATACCCTACACTCTATACCCTACACTCTAAACTCTATACCCTACACTCTACACTCTATACCCTACACTCTATACCCTACACTCTATACCCTACACTCTACACTCTACACCTTACACTCTATACCCTACACTCTATACCCTACACTCTACACTCTATACCCTACACTCTATACCCTACACTCTATACCCTACACTCTACACTCTATACCCTACACTCTATACCCTACACTCTATACCCTACACTCTACACTCTACACCCTACACTCTATACCCTACACTCTATACCCTACACTCTACACTCTATACCCTACACTCTATACCCTACACTCTATACCCTACACTCTACACTCTATACCCTACACTCTATTCCCTACACTCTATACCCTACACTCTACACTCTATACCCTACACTCTACACCCTACACTCTATACCTTACACTCTATACCCTACACTCTATACCCTACACTCTAAACTCTATACCCTACACTCTGCACTCTATACCCTACACTCTATACCCTACACTCTATACCCTACACTCTACACTCTACACCTTACACTCTATACCCTACACTCTATACCCTACACTCTACACTCTATACCCTACACTCTATACCCTACACTCTATACCCTACACTCTACACTCTATACCCTACACTCTATACCCTACACTCTACACTCTACACCCTACACTCTATACCCTACACTCTATACCCTACACTCTACACTCTACACCTTACACTCTATACCCTACACTCTATACCCTACACTCTACACTCTACACCCTACACTCTATACCCTACACTCTATACCCTACACTCTACACTCTACACCTTACACTCTATACCCTACACTCTATACCCTACACTCTACACTCTATACCCTACACTCTATACCCTACACTCTATACCCTACACTCTACACTCTATACCCTACACTCTATACCCTACACTCTACACTCTACACCCTACACTCTATACCCTACACTCTATACCCTACACTCTACACTCTATACCCTACACTCTATACCCTACACTCTATACCCTACACTCTATACCCTACACTCTACACTCTATACCCTACACTCTATTCCCTACACTCTATACCCTACACTCTACACTCTATACCCTACACTCTATACCATATACTCTATACCCTACACTCTACACTCTATACCCTACACTCTATACCCTACACTCTATACCCTACACTCTACACTCTATACCCTACACTCTATACCCTACACTCTATGCCCTACACTCTATACCCTACACTCTATACCCTACACTCTATACCCTACACTCTATACCCTACACTCTACACTCTATACCCTACACTCTATACCCTACACTCTATACCCTACACTCTACACTCTATACCCTACACTCTATACCCTACACTCTATACCCTACACTCTACACTCTATACCCTACACTCTATACCCTACACTCTACACTCTACACCCTACACTCTATACCCTACACTCTATACCCTACACTCTACACTCTATACCCTACACTCTATACCCTACACTCTATACCCTACACTCTACACTCTATACCCTACACTCTATTCCCTACACTCTATACCCTACACTCTACACTCTATACCCTACACTCTATACCCTACACTCTATACCCTACACTCTACACTCTATACCCTACACTCTAAACTCTATACCCTACACTCTATACCCTACACTCTATGCCCTACACTCTATACCCTACACTCTATACCCTACACTCTATACCCTACACTCTACACTCTATACCCTACACTCTATACCCTACACTCTATACCCTACACTCTAATCCCTACACTCTACACTCTATACCCTACACTCTATACCCTACACTCTATACCCTACACTCTAAACTCTATACCCTACACTCTATACCCTACACTCTATGCCCTACACTCTATACCCTACACTCTATACCCTACACTCTATACCCTACACTCTACACTCTATACGCTACACTCTATACCCTACACTCTATACCCTACACTCTAATCCCTACACTCTACACTCTATACCCTACACTCTATACCCTACACTCTAATCCCTACACTCTACACTCTATACCCTACACTCTATACCCTACACTCTACACTCTATACCTTACACTCTACACTCTATTCCCTACACTCTATACCCTACACTCTATACCCTACACTCTACACTCTATACCCTACACTCTATACCCTACACTCTATGCCCTATACTCTATACCCTACACTCTATACCCTACACTCTATACCCTACACTCTACACTCTATACCCTACACTCTATACCCTACACTCTATACCCTACACTCTACACCCTACACTCTATACCCTACACTCTATGCCCTACACTCTATACCCTACACTCTATACCCTACACTCTACACTCTATACCCTACACTCTATACCCTACACTCTATACCCTACACTCTAATCCCTACACTCTACACTCTATACCCTACACTCTATTCCCTACACTCTATACCCTACACTCTACACTCTATACCCTACACTCTACACCCTACACTCTATACCTTACACTCTATACCCTACACTCTATACCCTACACTCTAAACTCTATACCCTACACTCTACACTCTATACCCTACACTCTATACCCTACACTCTATACCCTACACTCTACACTCTACACCTTACACTCTATACCCTACACTCTATACCCTACACTCTACACTCTATACCCTACACTCTATACCCTACACTCTATACCCTACACTCTACACTCTATACCCTACACTCTATACCCTACACTCTACACTCTACACCCTACACTCTATACCCTACACTCTATACCCTACACTCTACACTCTACACCCTACACTCTATACCCTACACTCTATACCCTACACTCTACACTCTATACCCTACACTATATACCCTACACTCTATACCCTACACTCTACAATCTATACCCTACACTCTATACCCTACACTCTATGCCCTACACTCTATACCCTACACTCTATACCCTACACTCTATACCCTACACTCTACACTCTATACCCTACACTCTATTCCCTACACTCTATACCCTACACTCTACACTCTATACCCTACACTCTATACCCTACACTCTATACCCTACACTCTACACTCTATACCCTACACTCTATACCCTACACTCTATGCCCTACACTCTATACCCTACACTCTACACCCTACATTCTATACCCTACACTCTACACCCTACACTCTATACCCTACACTCTATACCATACACTTTATACCCTACACTCTACACTCTATACCCTACACTCTACACCCTACACTCTATACCCTACACTCTAATCCCTACACTCTACACTCTATACCCTACACTCTATACCCTACACTCTACACTCTCTACCCTACACTCTATTCCCTACACTCTATACCCTACACTCTACACTCTATACCCTACACTCTATACCCTACACTCTATACCCTACACTCTACACTCTATACCCTACACTCTATACCCTACACTCTATGCCCTACACTCTATACCCTACACTCTACACCCTACATTCTATACCCTACACTCTACACCCTACACTCTATACCCTACACTCTATACCATACACTTTATACCCTACACTCTACACTCTATACCCTACACTCTACACCCTACACTCTATACCCTACACTCTAATCCCTACACTCTACACTCTATACCCTACACTCTATACCCTACACTCTACACTCTCTACCCTACACTCTCTACTCTACACTCTATACCCTACACTCTACACTCTATACCCTACACTCTACACTCTATACCCTACACTCTATACCCTACACTCTATACCCTACACTCTATACCCTACACTCTACACTCTATACCCTACACTCTATGCCCTACACTCTATACCCTACACTCCACACCCTACACTCTATACCCTACACTCTATACCATACACTCTATACCCTGCACTCTACACTCTATACCCTACACTCTACACCCTACACTCTATACCTTACACTCTAATCCCTACACTCTACACTCTATACCCTACACTCTACACTCTTTACCCAACACTCTATACCCTACACTCTATACCCTACACTCTATACCCTACACTCTACACTCTATACCCTACACTCTACACTCTATACCCTGCACTCTATACCCTACACTCTATACCCTACACTCTATACCCTACACTCTACACTATATACCCTACACTCTATACCCTACACTCTATACCCTACACTCTACACTCTATACCCTACACTCTATACCCTACACTCTTTGCCCTACACTCTATACCCTACACTCTATACCCTACACTCTATACCCCACACTCTATACCATACACTCCATACCCAACACTCTACACTCTATACCCTACACTCTATACCCTACACTCTATGCCCTACACTCTATACCCTACACTCTACACCCTACACTCTATACCCTACACTCTATACCATACACTCTATACCCTACACTCTACACTCTATACCCTACACTCTACACCCTACACTCTAGACCCTACACTCTAATCCCTACACTCTACACTCTATACCCTACACTCTATACCCTACACTCTACACTCTCTACCTTACACTCTCTACCCTACACTCTATACCCTACACTCTATACCCTACACTCTACACTCTATACCCTACACTCTACACTCTATACCCTACACTCTATACCCTACACTCTACACCCTACACTCTATACCCTACACTCTATACCCTACACTCTCCACTCTATACCCTACACTCCATACCCTACACTCTATACCCTACACTCTACACTCTATACCCTACACTCTATACCCTACACACTATGCCCTACACTCTATACCCTACACTCTACACCCTACACTCTATACCCTACACTCTATACCGTACACTCTATACCCTACACTCTATACCCTACACTCTATACCCTACACTCTACACCCTACACTCTATACCTTACACAATACACTCTATACCCTACACTCTATACCCTACACTCTATGCCCTACACTCTATACCCTACACTCTATACCATACACTCTATACCCTACACTCTATACCGTACACTCTATACCCTACACTCTATACCCTACACTCTATACCCTACACTCTACACCCTACACTCTATACCTTACACTCTATACCCTACACTCTATACCCTACACTCTAAACTCTATACCCTACACTCTGCACTCTATACCCTACACTCTATACCCTACACTCTATACCCTACACTCTACACTCTACACCTTACACTCTATACCCTACACTCTATACCCTACACTCTACACTCTATACCCTACACTCTATACCCTACACTCTATACCCTACACTCTACACTCTATACCCTACACTCTATACCCTACACTCTATACCCTACACTCTACACTCTACACCCTACACTCTATACCCTACACTCTATACCCTACACTCTACACTCTATACCCTACACTCTATACCCTACACTCTATACCCTACACTCTACACTCTATACCCTACACTCTATTCCCTACACTCTATACCCTACACTCTACACTCTATACCCTACACTCTATACCCTACACTCTATACCCTACACTCTACACCCTACACTCTATACCTTACACTCTATACCCTACACTCTATACCCTACACTCTAAACTCTATACCCTACACTCTACACTCTATACCCTACACTCTATACCCTACACTCTATACCCTACACTCTACACTCTACACCTTACACTCTATACCCTACACTCTATACCCTACACTCTACACTCTATACCCTACACTCTATACCCTACACTCTATACCCTACACTCTACACTCTATACCCTACACTCTATACCCTACACTCTATACCCTACACTCTACACTCTACACCCTACACTCTATACCCTACACTCTATACCCTACACTCTACACTCTATACCCTACACTCTATACCCTACACTCTATACCCTACACTCTACACTCTATACCCTACACTCTATTCCCTACACTCTATACCCTACACTCTACACTCTATACCCTACACTCTACACCCTACACTCTATACCTTACACTCTATACCCTACACTCTATACCCTACACTCTAAACTCTATACCCTACACTCTACACTCTATACCCTACACTCTATACCCTACACTCTATACCCTACACTCTACACCTTACACTCTATACCCTACACTCTATACCCTACACTCTACACTCTATACCCTACACTCTATACCCTACACTCTATACCCTACACTCTACACTCTATACCCTACACTCTATACCCTACACTCTACACTCTACACCCTACACTCTATACCCTACACTCTATACCCTACACTCTACACTCTACACCTTACACTCTATACCCTACACTCTATACCCTACACTCTACACTCTACACCCTACACTCTATACCCTACACTCTATACCCTACACTCTACACTCTACACCTTACACTCTATACCCTACACTCTATACCCTACACTCTACACTCTAAACCCTACACTCTATACCCTACACTCTATACCCTACACTCTACACTCTATACCCTACACTCTATACCCTACACTCTACACTCTACACCCTACACTCTATACCCTACACTCTATACCCTACACTCTACACTCTATACCCTACACTCTATACCCTACACTCTATACCCTACACTCTACACTCTATACCCTACACTCTATTCCCTACACTCTATACCCTACACTCTACACTCTATACCCTACACTCTATACCATATACTCTATACCCTACACTCTACACTCTATACCCTACACTCTATACCCTACACTCTATACCCTACACTCTACACTCTATACCCTACACTCTATACCCTACACTCTATGCCCTACACTCTATACCCTACACTCTATACCCTACACTCTATACCCTACACTCTATACCCTACACTCTACACTCTATACCCTACACTCTATACCCTACACTCTATACCCTACACTCTACACTCTATACCCTACACTCTATACCCTACACTCTATACCCTACACTCTACACTCTATACCCTACACTCTATACCCTACACTCTACACTCTACACCCTACACTCTATACCCTACACTCTATACCCTACACTCTACACTCTATACCCTACACTCTATACCCTACACTCTATACCCTACACTCTACACTCTATACCCTACACTCTATTCCCTACACTCTATACCCTACACTCTACACTCTATACCCTACACTCTATACCCTACACTCTATACCCTACACTCTACAATCTATACCCTACACTCTAAACTCTATACCCTACACTCTATACCCTACACTCTATGCCCTACACTCTATACCCTACACTCTATACCCTACACTCTATACCCTACACTCTACACTCTATACCCTACACTCTATACCCTACACTCTATACCCTACACTCTAATCCCTACACTCTACACTCTATACCCTACACTCTATACCCTACACTCTATACCCTACACTCTAAACTCTATACCCTACACTCTATACCCTACACTCTATGCCCTACACTCTATACCCTACACTCTATACCCTACACTCTATACCCTACACTCTACACTCTATACGCTACACTCTATACCCTACACTCTATACCCTACACTCTAATCCCTACACTCTACACTCTATACCCTACACTCTATACCCTACACTCTAATCCCTACACTCTACACTCTATACCCTACACTCTATACCCTACACTCTACACTCTATACCTTACACTCTACACTCTATTCCCTACACTCTATACCCTACACTCTATACCCTACACTCTACACTCTATACCCTACACTCTATACCCTACACTCTATGCCCTATACTCTATACCCTACACTCTATACCCTACACTCTATACCCTACACTCTACACTCTATACCCTACACTCTATACCCTACACTCTATACCCTACACTCTACACTCTATACCCTACACTCTATACCCTACACTCTATGCCCTACACTCTATACCCTACACTCTATACCCTACACTCTACACTCTATACCCTACACTCTATACCCTACACTCTATACCCTACACTCTAATCCCTACACTCTACACTCTATACCCTACACTCTATTCCCTACACTCTATACCCTACACTCTACACTCTATACCCTACACTCTACACCCTACACTCTATACCTTACACTCTATACCCTACACTCTATACCCTACACTCTAAACTCTATACCCTACACTCTACACTCTATACCCTACACTCTATACCCTACATTCTATACCCTACACTCTACACTCTACACCTTACACTCTATACCCTACACTCTATACCCTACACTCTACACTCTATACCCTACACTCTATACCCTACACTCTATACCCTACACTCTACACTCTATACCCTACACTCTATACCCTACACTCTACACTCTACACCCTACACTCTATACCCTACACTCTATACCCTACACTCTACACTCTACACCTTACACTCTATACCCTACACTCTATACCCTACACTCTACACTCTATACCCTACACTCTATACCCTACACTCTACACTCTATACCCTACACTCTATTCCCTACACTCTATACCCTACACTCTACACTCTATACCCTACACTCTATACCCTACACTCTATACCCTACACTCTACACTCTATACCCTACACTCTATACCCTACACTCTATGCCCTACACTCTATACCCTACACTCTATACCCTACACTCTATACCCTACACTCTACACTTTATACCCTACACTCTATACCCTACACTCTATACCCTACACTCTACACTCTATACCCTACACTCTATGCCCTACACTCTATACCCTACACTCTATACCCTACACTCTATACCCTACACTCTATACCCTACACTCTACACTCTATACCCTACACTCTATACCCTACACTCTATACCCTACACTCTAAACTCTATACCCTACACTCTATACCCTACACTCTATGCCCTACACTCTATACCCTACACTCTATACCCTACACTCTATACCCTACACTCTACACTCTACACTCTACACTCTATACCCTACACTCTATACCCTACACTCTATACCCTACACTCTAATCCCTACACTCTACACTCTATACCCTACACTCTATACCCTACACTCTATACCCTACACTCTAAACTCTATACCCTACACTCTATACCCTACACTCTATGCCCTACACTCTATACCCTACACTCTATACCCTACACTCTATACCCTACACTCTACACTCTATACCCTACACTCTATACCCTACACTCTATACCCTACACTCTAATCCCTACACTCTACACTCTATACCCTACACTCTATACCCTACACTCTAATCCCTACACTCTACACTCTATACCCTACACTCTATACCCTACACTCTACACTCTATACCTTACACTCTACACTCTATTCCCTAC
The DNA here is from genome assembly GCF_032444005.1 of Ranitomeya imitator. Lineage (NCBI taxonomy): Eukaryota > Metazoa > Chordata > Amphibia > Anura > Dendrobatidae > Ranitomeya > Ranitomeya imitator. The sequence continues at coordinate 1,070,597 of NW_027193849.1, read as the reverse complement.
ACTCTATACCCTACACTCTATACCCTACACTCTACACTCTATACCCTACACTCTATACCCTACACTCTATGCCCTATACTCTATACCCTACACTCTATACCCTACACTCTATACCCTACACTCTACACTCTATACCCTACACTCTATACCCTACACTCTATACCCTACACTCTACACTCTATACCCTACACTCTATACCCTACACTCTATGCCCTACACTCTATACCCTACACTCTATACCCTACACTCTACACTCTATACCCTACACTCTATACCCTACACTCTATACCCTACACTCTAATCCCTATACTCTACACTCTATACCCTACACTCTATACCCTACACTCTACACTCTATACCTTACATTCTACACTCTATTCCCTACACTCTATACCCTACACTCTATACCCTACACTCTATACCCTACACTCTATACCCAACACTCTACACCCTACACTCTATACCCTACACTCTATACCATACACTCTATACCCTACACTCTACACTCTATACCCTACACTCTAAACTCTATACCCTACACTCTATACCCTACACTCTATACTCTACACTCTACACTCTATACCCTACACTCTATACCCTACACTCTATACCCTACACTCTATACCCTACACTCTATACCCTACACTCTACACTCTATGCCCTACACTCTACACTCTATACCCTACACTCTACACTCTATACCCTACACTCTACACTCTATACCCTACACTCTATACCCTACACTCTATACCCTACACTCTACACTCTATGCCCTACACTCTACACTCTATACCTTACACTCTACACTCTATTCCCTACACTCTATACCCTACACTCTATACCCTACACTCTATACCCTACACTCTACACTCTCTACCCTACACTCTCTACCCTACACTCTATACCCTACACTCTATACCCTACACTCTACACTCTATACCCTACACTCTACACTCTATACCCTACACTCTATACCCTACACTCTATACCCTACACTCTACACTCTATGCCCTACACTCTACACTCTATACCCTACACTCTATACCCTACACTCTATACCCTACACTCTACACTCTATACCCTACACTCTATACCCTACACTCTATGCCCTACACTCTATACCCTACACTCTATACCCTACACTCTATACCCTACACTCTACACTCTATACCCTACACTCTATACCCTACACTCTATACCCTACACTCTACACTCTATACCCTACACTCTATACCCTACACTCTATACCCTACACTCTACACTCTATACCCTACACTCTATAACCTACACTCTATGCCCTACACTCTATACCCTACACTCTATACCCTACACTCTATACCCTACACTCTATACCCTACACTCTACACTCTATACCCTACACTCTATACCCTACACTCTATACCCTACACTCTACACTCTATACCCTACACTCTATACCCTACACTCTATGCCCTACACTCTATACCCTACACTCTATACCCTACACTTAATACCCTACACTCTACACTCTATACCCTACACTCTAATCCCTACACTCTACACTCTATACCCTACACTCTATACCCTACACTCTACACTCTATACCTTACACTCTACACTCTATTCCCTACACTCTATACCCTACACTCTATACCCTACACTCTATACCCTACACTCTATACCCAACACTCTATACCATACACTCTATACCCTACACTCTACACTCTATACCCTACACTCTAAACTCTATACCCTACACTCTATACCCTACACTCTATACCCTACACTCTATACCCTACACTCTACACTCTATACCCTACACTCTACACTCTATACCCTACACTCTATACCCTACACCCTATACCCTACACTCTATACCCTACACTCTACACTCTATACCCTACACTCTATACCCTACACTCTACACTCTATACCCTACACTCTATACCCTACACTCTATGCCCTACACTCTATACCCTACACTCTATACCCTACACTCTATACCCTACACTCTACACTCTATACCCTACATTCTATACCCTACACTCTATACCCTACACTCTACACTCTATACCCTACACTCTATACCCTACACTCTATGCCCTACACTCTATACCCTACACTCTATACCCTACACTCTATACCCTACACTCTACACTCTATACCCTACACTCTATACCCTACACTCTATACCCTACACTCTAATCCCTACACTCTACACTCTATACCCTACACTCTATACCCTACACTCTAATCCCTACACTCTACACTCTATACCCTACACTCTATACCCTACACTCTATACCCTACACTCTATACCCTACACTCTATACCCTACACTCTATACCCTACACTCTATACCCTACACTCTACACTCTATACCCTACACTCTAAACTCTATACCCTACACTCTATACCCTACACTCTATACCCTACACTCTATACCCTACACTCTACACTCTATACCCTACACTCTACACTCTATACCCTACACTCTATACCCTACACTCTATACCCTACACTCTATACCCAACACTCTATACCATACACTCTATACCCTACACTCTACACTCTATACCCTACACTCTAAACTCTATACCCTACACTCTATACCCTACACTCTATACCCTACACTCTATACCCTACACTCTACACTCTATACCCTACACTCTACACTCTATACCCTACACTCTATACCCTACACTCTATACCCTACACTCTATACCCTACACTCTATACCCTACACTCTACACTCTATACCCTACACTCTATACCCTACACTCTACACTCTATACCCTACACTCTATACCCTACACTCTATGCCCTACACTCTATACCCTACACTCTATACCCTACACTCTATACCCTACACTCTACACTCTATTCCCTACACTCTATACCCTACACTCTATACCCTACACTCTATACCCTACACTCTACACTCTCTACCCTACACTCTACACTCTATACCCTACACTCTATACCCTACACTCTATACCCTACACTCTACACTCTATGCCCTACACTCTACACTCTATACCCTACACTCTATACCCTACACTCTATACCCTACACTCTACACTCTATACCCTACACTCTATACCCTACACTCTATGCCCTACACTCTATACCCTACACTCTATACCCTACACTCTATACCCTACACTCTACACTCTATACCCTACACTCTATACCCTACACTCTATACCCTACACTCTACACTCTATACCCTACACTCTATACCCTACACTCTATACCCTACACTCTACACTCTATACCCTACACTCTATAACCTACACTCTATGCCCTACACTCTATACCCTACACTCTATACCCTACACTCTACACTCTATACCCTACACTCTATACCCTACACTCTACACTCTATGCCCTACACTCTACACTCTATACCCTACACTCTATACCCTACACTCTATACCCTACACTCTACACTCTATACCCTACACTCTATACCCTACACTCTATGCCCTACACTCTATACCCTACACTCTATACCCTACACTCTATACCCTACACTCTACACTCTATACCCTACACTCTATACCCTACACTCTATACCCTACACTCTACACTCTATACCCTACACTCTATACCCTACACTCTATACCCTACACTCTACACTCTATACCCTACACTCTATAACCTACACTCTATACCCTACACTCTATACCCTACACTCTATACCCTACACTCTACACTCTATACCCTACACTCTATACCCTACACTCTATACCCTACACTGTACACTCTATACCCTACACTCTATACCCTACACTCTATGCCCTACACTCTATACCCTACACTCTATACCCTACACTTAATACCCTACACTCTACACTCTATACCCTACACTCTATACCCTACACTCTATACCCTACACTCTAATCCCTACACTCTACACTCTATACCCTACACTCTACACTCTATACCTTACACTCTACACTCTATTCCCTACACTCTATACCCTACACTCTATACCCTACACTCTATACCCTACACTCTATACCCAACACTCTATACCATACACTCTATACCCTACACTCTACACTCTATACCCTACACTCTAAACTCTATACCCTACACTCTATACCCTACACTCTATACCCTACACTCTATACCCTACACTCTACACTCTATACCCTACACTCTACACTCTATACCCTACACTCTATACCCTACACTCTATACCCTACACTCTATACCCTACACTCTACACTCTATACCCTACACTCTATACCCTACACTCTACACTCTATACCCTACACTCTATACCCTACACTCTATGCCCTACACTCTATACCCTACACTCTATACCCTACACTCTATACCCTACACTCTACACTCTATACCCTACATTCTATACCCTACACTCTATACCTTACACTCTACACTCTATACCCTACACTCTATACCCTACACTCTATGCCCGACACTCTATACCCTACACTCTATACCCTACACTCTATACCCTACACTCTACACTCTATACCCTACACTCTATACCCTACACTCTATACCCTACACTCTAATCCCTACACTCTACACTCTATACCCTACACTCTATACCCTACACTCTAATCCCTACACTCTACACTCTATACCCTACACTCTATACCCTACACTCTATGCCCTACACTCTATACCCTACACTCTATACCCTACACTCTATACCCTACACTCTACACTCTATACCCTACACTCTAAACTCTATACCCTACACTCTATACCCTACACTCTATACCCTACACTCTATACCCTACACTCTACACTCTATACCCTACACTCTACACTCTATACCCTACACTCTATACCCTACACTCTATACCCTACACTCTATACCCAACACTCTATACCATACACTCTATACCCTACACTCTACACTCTATACCCTACACTCTAACCTCTATACCCTACACTCTATACCCTACACTCTATACCCTACACTCTATACCCTACACTCTACACTCTATACCCTACACTCTACACTCTAAACCCTACACTCTATACCCTACACTCTATACCCTACACTCTATACCCTACACTCTATACCCTACACTCTACACTCTATACCCTACACTCTATACCCTACACTCTACACTCTATACCCTACACTCTATACCCTACACTCTATGCCCTACACTCTATACCCTACACTCTATACCCTACACTCTATACCCTACACTCTACACTCTATACCCTACACTCTACACTCTATACCCTACACTCTATACCCTACACTCTATACCCTACACTCTATACCCTACACTCTACACTCTATACCCTACACTCTATACCCTACACTCTACACTCTATACCCTACACTCTATAACCTACACTCTATGCCCTACACTCTATACCCTACACAATATACCCTACACTCTATACCCTACACTCTACAATCTATACCCTACATTCTATACCCTACACTCTATACCCTACACTCTACACTCTATACCCTACACTCTATACCCTACACTCTATGCCCTACACTCTATACCCTACACTCTATACCCTACACTCTATACCTTACACTCTACACTCTATACCCTACACTCTATACCCTACACTCTATACCCTACACTCTAATCCCTACACTCTACACTCTATACCCTACACTCTACACTCTATACCTTACACTCTACACTCTATTCCCTACACTCTATACCCTACACTCTATACCCTACACTCTATACCCTACACTCTATACCCAACACTCTATACCATACACTCTATACCCTACACTCTACACTCTATACCCTACACTCTACACTCTATACCCTACACTCTATACCCTACACTCTATACCCTACACTCTATACCCTACACTCTACACTCTATACCCTACAATCTACACTCTATACCCTACACTCTATACCCTACACTCTATACCCTACACTCTATACCCTACACTCTACACTCTATACCCTACACTCTATACCCTACACTCTACACTCTATACCCTACACTCTATACCCTACACTCTATGCCCCACACTCTATACCCTACACTCTATACCCTACACTCTATACCCTACACTCTACACTCTATACCCTACACTCTATACCCTACACTCTATACCCTACACTCTACACTCTATACCCTACACTCTATACCCTACACTCTAATCCCTACACTCTACACTCTATACCCTACACTCTATACCCTACACTCTATACCCTAAACTCTACACTCTATACCCTACACTCTATATCCTACACTCTACACTCTATACCCTACACTCTATACCATACACTCTATACCCTACACTCTATACCATACACTCTATACCCTACACTCTATACCCTACACTCTATACCCTACACTCTACACCCTACACTCTATACCTTACACTCTATACCCTACACTCTATACCCTACAATCTAAACTCTACACCCTACACTCTACACTCTATACCCTACACTCTATAACATACACTCTATACCCTACACTCTATACCCTACACTCTATACCCTACACTCTACACTCTATACCCTACACTCTATAACATACACTCTATACCCTACACTATATACCCTACACTCTACACTCTATACCCTACACTCTATACCATACAATCTATACCCTACACTCTATACCATACACGCTATACAATACACTCTATACCCTACACTCTACACCCTACACTCTATACATTACACTCTATACCCTACACTCTATACCCTACAATCTAAACTCTATACCCTACACTCTACACTCTATACCCTACACTCTATAACATACACTCTATACCCTACACTCTATACCATACACTCTACACTCTATACCCTACACTCTATACCATACACTCTACACCATATACTCTATAGCATACACTCTATACCCTACACTCTACACTCTATACCCTACACTCTATACCCTACACTCTATACAATACACTATGCACTATATACCCTACACTCTACACTTTATACCCTACACTCTATACCCTACACTCTATACCCTACACTCTATACCCTACACTCTACACTCTATACACTACACTCTATAGCCTACACTCTACAATCTATACCCTTCACTCTATACCCTACACTCTATAGCCTACAGTCTATACCCTACATACAGTCACAGTTGAATGATAGAACCACATATCAGTCAATTGATCGAGATCCTACTTTTGATGTAGCAAGGGAGATACGTTTGATTATAAAAACATATAAAGAAAAAGGTACGATTGACGCCAAATTAAGTGAATATCTCATCAATACCCAACCGATGATACCTGTATTTTACGTATTGCCAAAGGTGCATAAGGACTTAATGAATCCACCAGGACGACCTATTGTGGCGTCAACTAATTCCCTTCTTTCTCCCCTGGCCATCACATTGGATCGTATTCTTACTCCCCTGTTACATAATATTTCTTCATATCTCAAAGACACAACAGATTTTCTATCTAAATTGCACGCCATCACTCCCGTGGTTTCTGGGTGCACACTCGTCACGTTAGACGTGAACAGTTTATATACGTGTATCGATCATCAAAGAGGTATTGCAGCGGTTCAATGGTTTTTGACAGAACATACTGATTTTTCCCCTGATCAGCTTCAGTTTTGTGTGGATTTACTATCCTTTGTGTTACACAAAAACTTCTTTATGTTTGGCGATCAGTATTACATACAAAGAACTGGGACAGCCATGGGTTCGAACATGGCACCGCCATATGCAAACATTTTTATGGCAGCTTTTGAGGAAACTTATGTTTATACACATCCGTTATTTCAAACACATTCTGTATACTGGAAACGGTATATAGATGATGTTTTTATGATTTGGAGGGGGGGAGAGGATCTTCTCCTTCGGTTCGTGAGTGACATTAACACCTGTGTTCCTAATTTGTCATTTTCCATGCAAAAAAGTAATGTATCCATTAATTTTTTGGACACAATGATTACATTAGAAGCTGACGGAAATCTTGATGTGGACCTGTACTGTAAACCAACTGATAAGAACAGTTTGTTGCATTATAGTAGCTGTCACCCTCGACATGTCAAGCAGTCTTTACCTATTTCTCAATATCATCGGTTATCACGGATTGTCTCTAATGAGGAGAAGCAGGCGATACGACATCATGAAATGTCAGTTAAATTCCTACAGCGTGGGTATCCTTTAAGAACACTTCAAAAGGCGACAAATAATATTAGGAACAACAGGGTGAATTTGGGGAGACAAAGAATACCTTTTGTCAGCACGTTTCATCCATATCTTTATAAGATAAAAAACTGTGTCTTACGTCACTGGGATTTGTTGGGTAAAGCATATCCGGGCATCCCGGAATTTAATGACACTCCCATCATGTGTTACAAAAAACCCTCGAATCTCAGAAATCTTTTGGTTAAGGCTGACATTGGGTCCGATAAACCCCATTACACACAAAGGACTCTTTCTACACAGAAGCGAGGTACGTTTCCTTGTTTTCATTGTTTTCAATGTTCTAACATCACGAAGGGAGAGACCTTCTCACACCCCCGATCCGGAAAAATTTTCAATATAAATGGCTTTTTCACATGCAATTCCTCTTATGTCATATATTTGATTAAGTGTCCATGCGGTCTCGGGTATGTTGGGGAGACTTCCCAGCATATCCGGGACCGCATATCCCAACACAAGTCTACCATCAGGTGTCAAAAGCTAATGCTACCTATTCCAGCACACTTTGCTGCTGCTGGACATAATGTGTCTCAACTTAAATATCAGGTCATAGAGAGTGTAGCATTACCTAGACGGGGAGGTGATAGGATCAAGAGACTTAAATCCAGGGAATCTTTTTGGATTTTCACATTACAAACACTGGAACCGTGGGGACTGAATAGGGAGTATGAGATCAGTTATTGAATATATTTTGATTATACGTCACAGTGTTTAATAAGTAGGCTGTATGTATATGTATATATATTTGAGTCATTTATTTTTTCTTTTTTATCTTTTCTTTTTCATAGGTTCCTTGATGTATAGGTATGTATCCCCTAAATGAGCGCTTATCTCCTCTTCTTTGGTTTCTTTCTTCCCTTCTTCTCTTTTTATTTTCCTGTTAATATTCTTTGTTTCCTTTCCTCTCATATAGTTTTGCACTACTTAGCGTCAGCATTTTATCTTTTATTCTCCTAGTTCTTTTGATTCCGGTACTATATGAGCGACGCTTTATATGTCTGTGCCTGCGTGGCTTTCTCTCCCTTCTGCTTTACTATATCACTCGGCTTCTCCCGGTGCCATGGTTACGACACATGAGTACTTCTCCTCTCTCTTGTTCGGCTTTTTCCGGGATGACTCGGCTTCACCACATGTGACTGACCGGAGATTACATCAGTGCCCTATATAAGGTCCTTCTACACACTGCTCCATTACTGCTCGGGGAGGCCTTTTCTTATCTTGTTCACCACTAAAGGTATTTATCTTTCACAGCACGCTGAGGCTTGTTTATTTGTTCATTGTTGGTGGTCTTTTTCTTTTTTTCTCCCGGGGACCTCTGGCTCATTATGGGGATACATCGCTACTAACTTTCGTGTGTTTATTTATATCCTTATAGCTTATGTGCTATACATTTTGTGCAGGATTTGTATATTATAGAGCGACTATATACATTTGTACCTCCCCATTCTTATTTTTTCACGGCTCTGACCTCTATTGGGGTGATTATAGACATTTAGTTATTTATTGATTTATTTACCCATTATTTTCTCTTTAGGTTCATTTGGAACCATGCATCATTTATTGTCCTGCCTTCAAGGCCTATATTATGTGAACACCTGGTTTTATGATTAATTTGATAAATGGATATCATATTTACTTTTTTCCATGGTGTTGATTTTGAGAGTTCAGATACATATATGGACTACCAGTATTTTTGTTGATGTTATGTAATAACAGTTCTTGATTTATTATCTGTATTTTCATAGTATACAATTTATTTATGTTGTATTTTTTGTTTTTATTTGTATAGATTGTACCCTTGATAAAGACCTTTTCACGGTCGAAACGTTGGGAAAATCTCTCATTATACTTTGTTTCATGGCTGTGAACCCCCAGAATTAATGAATAAAATTGTATCATTGTGAATTGAAGACAAGACTTTTCTCACCTTTTTTATGTGTGCTGGAGGTTGTTCTATTCTATACCCTACACTCTATACCCTACACTCTACACTCTATACCTTACACTCTACACTCTATTCCCTACACTCTATACCCTACACTCTATACCCTACAATCTACACCCTACACTCTATACCCCACACTCTATACCATACACTCTATACCCTACACTCTACACTCTATACCCTACACTCTACACCCTACACTCTATACCCTACACTCTAATCCCTACACTCTACACTCTATACCCTACACTCTATACCCTACACTCTACACTCTATACCTTACACTATACACTCTATTCCCTACACTCTATACCCTACACTCTATACCCTACACTCTATACCCTACACTCTACACTATATACCCTACACTCTATACCATACACTCTATACCCTACACTCTACACTCTATACCCTACACTCTATACCCTACACTCTTTGCCCTACACTCTATACCCTACACTCTATACCCTACACTCTATACCCTACACTCTATACCATACACTCTATACCCTACACTCTACACTCTATACCCTACACTCTACACCCTACACTCTATACCCTACACTCTATGCCCTACACTCTATACCCTACACTCTACACCCTACATTCTATACCCTACACTCTATACCATACACTCTATACCCTACACTCTACACTCTATACCCTACACTCTACACCCTACACTCTATACCCTACACTCTAATCCCTACACTCTACACTCTATACAATACACTCTATACCCTACACTCTACACTCTCTACCCTACACTCTCTACCCTACACTCTATACCCTACACTCTACACTCTATACCCTACACTCTACACTCTATACCCTACACTCTATACCCTACACTCTATGCCCTACACTCTATACCCTACACTCTATACCCTACACTCTACACTCTATACCCTACACTCTATGCCCTACACTCTATACCCTACACTCTACACCCTACACTCTATACCCTACACTCTATACCATACACTCTATACCCTGCACTTTACACTCTATACTCTACACTCTACACCCTACACTCTAATCCCTACACTCTACACTCTATACCCTACACTCTACACTCTTTACCCAACACTCTTTACCCTACACTCTATACCCTACACTCTATACCCTACACTCTATACCCTACACTCTACACTCTATACCCTACACTCTACACTCTATACCCTGCACTCTATACCCTACACTCTATACCCTACACTCTATACCCTACACTCTACACTATATACCCTACACTCTATAACCTACACTCTATACCCTACACTCTACACTCTATACCCTACACTCTATACCCTACACTCTTTGCCCTACACTCTATACCCTACACTCTATACCCTACACTCTATACCCCACACTCTATACCATACACTCTATACCCTACACTCTACACTCTATACCCTACACTCTATACCCTACAATCTATGCCCTACACTCTATACCCTACACTCTACACCCTACACTCTATACCCTACACTCTATACCATACACTCTATACCCTACACTCTACACTCTATACCCTACACTCTACACCCTACACTCTATACCCTACACTCTAATCCCTACACTCTACACTCTATACCCTACACTCTATACCCTACACTCTACACTCTCTACCTTACACTCTCTACCCTACACTCTATACCCTACACTCTATACCCTACACTCTACACTCTATACCCTACACTCTACACTCTATACCCTACACTCTATACCCTACACTCTCCACTCTATACCCTACACTCTATACCCTACACTCTATACCCTACACTCTACACTCTATACCCTACACTCTATACCCTACACCCTATGCCCTACACACTATACCCTACACTCTACACCCTACACTCTATACCCTACACTCTATACCGTACACTCTATACCCTACACTCTATACCCTACACTCTATACCCTACACTCTACACCCTACACTCTATACCTTACACTCTACACTCTATACCCTACACTCTATACCCTACACCCTATGCCCTACACTCTATACCCTACACTCTATACCATACATTCTATACCCTACACTCTATACCGTACACTCTATAACCTACACTCTATACCCTACACTCTATACCCTACACTCTACACCCTACACTCTATACCTTACACTCTATACCCTACAATCTATACCCTACACTCTAAACTCTATACCCTACACTCTACACTCTATACTCTACACTCTATTCCCTACACTCTATACCCTACACTCTATACCCTACACTCTACACTCTATACCCTACACTCTATACCTACACTCTACACTCTATACCCTACACTCTATACCCTACACTCTATACCCTACACTCTACACTCTATACCCTACACTCTATACCCTACACTCTATGCCCTACACTCTATACCCTACACTCTATACCCTACACTCTATACCCTACACTCTACACTCTATACCCTACACTCTATACCCTACACTCTACACTCTATACCCTACACTCTATACCCTACACTCTATACCCTACACTCTACACTCTATACCCTACACTCTATACCCTACACTCTATGCCCTACACTCTATACCCTACACTCTATACCCTACACTCTATACCCTACACTCTACACTCTATAACCTACACTCTATACCCTACACATTATACCCTACACTCTACACTCTATACCCTAAACTCTATACCCTACACTCTATGCCCAACACTCTATACCCTACACTCTATACCTCTACACTCTATACCCTACACTCTATTTCCTACACTCTATACCCTACACTCTACACTCTATACCCTACACTCTATACCCTACACTCTATACCCTACACTCTAAACTCTATACCCTACACTCTATACCCTACACTCTATGCCCTACACTCTATACCCTACACTCTATACCCTACACTCTATACCCTACACTCTACACTCTATACACTACACTCTATACCCTACACTCTATACCCTACACTCTAATCCCTACACTCTACACTCTATACCCTACACTCTATACCCTACACTCTACACTCTATACCTTACACTCTACACTCTATTCCCTACACTCTATACCCTACACTCTATACCCTACACTCTATACCCTACACTCTATACCCAACACTCTACACCCTACACTCTATACCCTACACTCTAATCCCTACACTCTACACTCTATACCCTACACTCTATACCCTACACTCTATGCCCTACACTCTATACCCTACACTCTATACCCTACACTCTATACCCTACACTCTATACCCTACACTCTATACCCTACACTCTACACTCTATACCCTACACTCTAAACTCTATACCCTACACTCTATACCCTACACTCTATACCCTACACTCTATACCCTACACTCTACACTCTATACCCTACACTCTACACTCTATACCCTACACTCTATACCCTACACTCTATACCCTACACTCTATACCCAACACTCTATACCATACACTCTATACCCTACACTCTACACTCTATACCCTACACTCTAAACTCTATACCCTACACTCTATACCCTACACTCTATACCCTACACTCTATACCCTACACTCTACACTCTATACCCTACACTCTACACTCTATACCCTACACTCTATACCCTACACTCTATACCCTACACTCTATACCCTACACTCTACACTCTATACCCTACACTCTATACCCTACACTCTACACTCTATACCCTACACTCTATACCCTACACTCTATGCCCTACACTCTATGCCCTACACTCTATACCCTACACTCTATACCCTACACTCTACACTCTATACCCTACACTCTACACTCTATACCCTACACTCTATACCCTACACTCTATACCCTACACTCTATACCCTACACTCTATACCCTACACTCTACACTCTATACCCTACACTCTATACCCTACACTCTACACTCTATACCCTACACTCTATAACCTACACTCTATGCCCTACACTCTATACCCTACACAATATACCCTACACTCTATACCCTACACTCTACAATCTATACCCTACATTCTATACCCTACACTCTATACCCTACACTCTACACTCTATACCCTACACTCTATACCCTACACTCTATGCCCTACACTCTATACCCTACACTCTATACCCTACACTCTATACCTTACACTCTACACTCTATACCCTACACTCTATACCCTACACTCTATACCCTACACTCTAATCCCTACACTCTACACTCTATACCCTACACTCTACACTCTATACCTTACACTCTACACTCTATTCCCTACACTCTATACCCTACACTCTATACCCTACACTCTATACCCTACACTCTATACCCAACACTCTATACCATACACTCTATACCCTACACTCTACACTCTATACCCTACACTCTACACTCTATACCCTACACTCTATACCCTACACTCTATACCCTACACTCTATACCCTACACTCTACACTCTATACCCTACAATCTACACTCTATACCCTACACTCTATACCCTACACTCTATACCCTACACTCTATACCCTACACTCTATACCCTACACTCTACACTCTATACCCTACACTCTATACCCTACACTCTACACTCTATACCCTACACTCTATACCCTACACTCTATGCCCTACACTCTATACCCTACACTCTATACCCTACACTCTATACCCTACACTCTACACTCTATACCCTACACTCTATACCCTACACTCTATACCCTACACTCTACACTCTATACCCTACACTCTATACCCTACACTCTAATCCCTACACTCTACACTCTATACCCTACACTCTATACCCTACACTCTATACCCTAAACTCTACACTCTATACCCTACACTCTATATCCTACACTCTACACTCTATACCCTACACTCTATACCATACACTCTATACCCTACACTCTATACCATACACTCTATACCCTACACTCTATACCCTACACTCTATACCCTACACTCTACACCCTACACTCTATACCTTACACTCTATACCCTACACTCTATACCCTACAATCTAAACTCTACACCCTACACTCTACACTCTATACCCTACACTCTATAACATACACTCTATACCCTACACTCTATACCCTACACTCTATACCCTACACTCTACACTCTATACCCTACACTCTATAACATACACTCTATACCCTACACTATATACCCTACACTCTACACTCTATACCCTACACTCTATACCATACAATCTATACCCTACACTCTATACCATACACGCTATACAATACACTCTATACCCTACACTCTACACCCTACACTCTATACATTACACTCTATACCCTACACTCTATACCCTACAATCTAAACTCTATACCCTACACTCTACACTCTATACCCTACACTCTATAACATACACTCTATACCCTACACTCTATACCATACACTCTACACTCTATACCCTACACTCTATACCATACACTCTACACCATATACTCTATAGCATACACTCTATACCCTACACTCTACACTCTATACCCTACACTCTATACCCTACACTCTATACAATACACTATGCACTATATACCCTACACTCTACACTTTATACCCTACACTCTATACCCTACACTCTATACCCTACACTCTATACCCTACACTCTACACTCTATACACTACACTCTATAGCCTACACTCTACAATCTATACCCTTCACTCTATACCCTACACTCTATAGCCTACAGTCTATACCCTACACTCTATACCCTACACTCTACACTCTATACCTTACACTCTACACTCTATTCCCTACACTCTATACCCTACACTCTATACCCTACACTTTAAACCCTACACTCTATACCCTACAATCTACACCCTACACTCTATACCCCACACTCTATACCATACACTCTATACCCTACACTCTACACTCTATACCCTACACTCTACACCCTACACTCTATACCCTACACTCTAATCCCTACACTCTACACTCTATACCCTACACTCTATACCCTACACTCTACACTCTATACCTTACAGTATACACTCTATTCCCTACCCTCTATACCCTACACTCTATACCCTACACTCTATACCCTACACTCTACACTATATACCCTACACTCTATACCATACACTCTATACCCTACACTCTACACTCTATACCCTACACTCTATACCCTACACTCTTTGCCCTACACTCTATACCCTACACTCTATACCCTACACTCTATACCCTACACTCTATACCATACACTCTATACCCTACACTCTACACTCTATACCCTACACTCTACACCCTACACTCTATACCCTACACTCTATGCCCTACACTCTATACCCTACACTCTACACCCTACATTCTATACCCTACACTCTATACCATACACTCTATACCCTACACTCTACACTCTATACCCTACACTCTACACCCTACACTCTATACCCTACACTCTAATCCCTACACTCTACACTCTTTACAATACACTCTATACCCTACACTCTACACTCTCTACCCTACACTCTCTACCCTACACTCTATACCCTACACTCTACACTCTATACCCTACACTCTACACTCTATACCCTACACTCTATACCCTACACTCTATACCCTACACTCTATACCCTACACTCTATACCCTACACTCTACACTCTATACCCTACACTCTATGCCCTACACTCTATACCCTACACTCTACACCCTACACTCTATACCCTACACTCTATACCATACACTCTATACCCTGCACTTTACACTCTATACTCTACACTCTACACCCTACACTCTAATCCCTACACTCTACACTCTATACCCTACACTCTACACTCTTTACCCAACACTCTTTACCCTACACTCTATACCCTACACTCTATACCCTACACTCTATACCCTACACTCTACACTCTATACCCTACACTCTACACTCTATACCCTGCACTCTATACCCTACACTCTATACCCTACACTCTATACCCTACACTCTACACTATATACCCTACACTCTATAACCTACACTCTATACCCTACACTCTACACTCTATACCCTACACTCTATACCCTACACTCTTTGCCCTACACTCTATACCCTACACTCTATACCCTACACTCTATACCCCACACTCTATACCATACACTCTATACCCTACACTCTACACTCTATACCCTACACTCTATACCCTACAATCTATGCCCTACACTCTATACCCTACACTCTACACCCTACACTCTATACCCTACACTCTATACCATACACTCTATACCCTACACTCTACACTCTATACCCTACACTCTACACCCTACACTCTATACCCTACACTCTAATCCCTACACTCTACACTCTATACCCTACACTCTATACCCTACACTATACACTCTCTACCTTACACTCTCTACCCTACACTCTATACCCTACACTCTATACCCTACACTCTACACTCTATACCCTACACTCTACACTCTATACCCTACACTCTATACCCTACACTCTCCACTCTATACCCTACACTCTATACCCTACACTCTATACCCTACACTCTACACTCTATACCCTACACTCTATACCCTACACCCTATGCCCTACACACTATACCCTACACTCTACACCCTACACTCTATACCCTACACTCTATACCGTACACTCTATACCCTACACTCTATACCCTACACTCTATACCCTACACTCTACACCCTACACACTATACCTTACACTCTACACTCTATACCCTAGACTCTATACCCTACACCCTATGCCCTACACGCTATACCCTACACTCTATACCATACACTCTATACCCTACACTCTATACCGTACACTCTATAACCTACACTCTATACCCTACACTCTATACCCTACACTCTACACCCTACACTCTATACCTTACACTCTATACCCTACAATCTATACCCTACACTCTAAACTCTATACCCTACACTCTACACTCTATACTCTACACTCTATTCCCTACACTCTATACCCTACACTCTATACCCTACACTCTACACTCTATACCCTACACTCTATACCTACACTCTACACTCTATACCCTACACTCTATACCCTACACTCTATACCCTACACTCTACACTCTATACCCTACACTCTATACCCTACACTCTATGCCCTACACTCTATACCCTACACTCTATACCCTACACTCTATACCCTACACTCTACACTCTATACCCTACACTCTATACCCTACACTCTACACTCTATACCCTACACTCTATACCCTACACTCTATGCCCTACACTCTATACCCTACACTCTATACCCTACACTCTACACTCTATACCCTACACTCTATACCCTACACTCTATGCCCTACACTCTATACCCTACACTCTATACCCTACACTCTATACCCTACACTCTACACTCTATAACCTACACTCTATACCCTACACATTATACCCTACACTCTACACTCTATACCCTAAACTCTATACCCTACACTCTATGCCCAACACTCTATACCCTACACTCTATACCTCTACACTCTATACCCTACACTCTATTTCCTACACTCTATACCCTACACTCTACACTCTATACCCTACACTCTATACCCTACACTCTATACCCTACACTCTAAACTCTATACCCTACACTCTATACCCTACACTCTATGCCCTACACTCTATACCCTACACTCTATACCCTACACTCTATACCCTACACTCTACACTCTATACACTACACTCTATACCCTACACTCTATACCCTACACTCTAATCCCTACACTCTACACTCTATACCCTACACTCTATACCCTACACTCTACACTCTATACCTTACACTCTACACTCTATTCCCTACACTCTATACCCTACACTCTATACCCTACACTCTATACCCTACACTCTATACCCAACACTCTACACCCTACACTCTATACCCTACACTCTATACCATACACTCTATACCCTACACTCTACACTCTATACCCTACACTCTAAACTCTATACCCTACACTCTATACCCTACACTCTATAACCTACACTCTATACCCTACACTCTACACTCTATACCCTACAGTCTACACTCTATACCCTACACTCTATACCCTACACTCTATACCCTACACTCTATACCCTACACTCTATACCCTACACTCTACACTCTATGCCCTACACTCTACACTCTATACCCTACACTCTACACTCTATACCCTACACTCTATACCCTACACTCTATACCCTACACTCTATACCCTACACTCTACACTCTATGCCCTACACTCTACACTCTCTACCTCACACTCTACACTCTATTCCCTACACTCTATACCTTACACTCTACACTCTCTACCCTACACTCTCTACCCTACACTCTATACCCTACACTCTATACCCTACACTCTACACTCTATACCCTACACTCTATACCCTACACTCTATACCCTACACTCTACATTCTATACCCTACACTCTATACCCTACACTCTTTGCCCTACACTCTATACCCTACACTCTATACCCCACACTCTATACCATACACTCTATACCCTACACTCTACACTCTATACCCTACACTCTATACCCTACACTCTATACCCTACACTCTACACTCTATACCCTACACTCTACACTCTATACCCTGCACTCTATACCCTACACTCTATACCCTACACTCTATACCCTACACTCTACACTATATACCCTACACTCTATACCCTACACTCTATACCCTACACTCTACACTCTATACCCTACACTCTATACCCTACACTCTTTGCCCTACACTCTATACCCTACACTCTACACCCTACACTCTATACCCTACACTCTATACCATACACTCTATACCCTACACTCTACACTCTATACCCTACACTCTACACCCTACACTCTATACCCTACACTCTAATCCCTACACTCTACACTCTATACCCTACACTCTCTACCTTACACTCTCTACCCTACACTCTATACCCTACACTCTATACCCTACACTCTACACTCTATACCGTACACTCTACACTCTATACCCTACACTCTATACCCTACACTCTCCACTCTATACCCTACACTCTATACCCTACACTCTATACCCTACACTCTACACTCTATACCCTACACTCTATACCCTACACCCTATGCCCTACACTCTATACCCTACACTCTACACCCTACACTCTATACCCTACACTCTATACCGTACACTCTATACCCTACACTCTATACCCTACACTCTATACCCTACACTCTACACCCTACACTCTATACCTTACACTCTACACTCTATACCCTACACTATATACCCTACACCCTATGCCCTACACTCTATACCCTACACTCTATACCATACACTCTATACCCTACACTCTATACCGTACACTCTATACCCTACACTCTATACCCTACACTCTATACCCTACACTCTACACCCTACACTCTATACCTTACACTCTATACCCTACACACTATACCCTACACTCTAAACTCTATACCCTACACTCTACACTCTATACCCTACACTCTATACCCTACACTCTATACACTACACTCTATACCCTACACTCTACACTCTATACCCTACACTCTATACCCTACACTCTATACCCTACACTCTACACTCTATATCCTACACTCTATACCCTACACTCTATACCCTACACTCTACACTCTATACCCTACACTCTATACCCTACACTCTATGCCCTACACTCTATACCCTACACTCTATACCCTACACTCTATACCCTACACTCTACACTCTATACCCTACACTCTATACCCTACACTCTATACCCTACACTCTACACTCTATACCCTACACTCTGTACCCTACACTCTATACCCTACACTCTACACTCTATACCCTACACTCTGTACCCTACACTCTATGCCCTACACTCTATACCCTACACTCTATACCCTACACTCTATACCCTACACTCTACACTATATACCCTACACTATATACCCTACACATTATACCCTACACTCTACACTCTATACCCTACACTCTATACCCTACACTCTATGCCCTACACTCTATACCCTACACTCTATACCCTACACTCTATACCCTACACTCTATACCCTACACTCTACACTCTATACCCTACACTCTATACCTTACACTCTAAACTCTATACCCTACACTCTATACCCTACACTCTATGCCCTACACTCTATACCCTACACTCTATACCCTACACTCTATACCCCACACTCTACACTCTATACCCTACACTCTATACCCTACACTCTATACCCTACACTCTAATCCCTACACTCTACACTCTATACCCTACACTCTATACCCTACACTCTACACTCTATACCTTACACTCTACACTCTATTCCCTACACTCTATACCCTACACTCTATACCCTACACTCTATACCCTACACTCTATACCCAACACTCTACACCCTACACTCTATACCCTACACTCTATACCATACACTCTACACCCTACACTCTACACTCTATACCCTACACTCTAAACTCTATACCCTACACTCTATACCCTACACTCTATACCCTACACTCTATACCCTACACTCTACACTCTATACCCTACACTCTACACTCTATACCCTACACTCTATACCCTACACTCTATACCCTACACTCTATACCCTACACTCTATACCCTACACTCTACACTCTATGCCCTACACTCTACACTCTATACCCTACACTCTACACTCTATACCCTACACTCTACACTCTATACCCTACACTCTATACCCTACACTCTATACCCTACACTCTATACCCTACACTCTACACTCTATGCCCTACACTCTACACTCTATACCTTACACTCTACACTCTATTCCCTACACTCTATACCCTACACTCTATACCCTACACTCTATACCCTACACTCTACACTCTCTACCCTACACTCTCTACCCTACACTCTATACCCTACACTCTATACCCTACACTCTACACTCTATACCCTACACTCTACACTCTATACCCTACACTCTATACCCTACACTCTATACCCTACACTCTACACTCTATGCCCTACACTCTACACTCTATACCCTACACTCTATACCCTTCACTCTATACCCTACACTCGACACTCTATACCCTACACTCTATACCCTACACTCTATGCCCTACACTCTATACCCTACACTCTATACCCTACACTCTATACCCTACACTCTACACTCTATACCCTACACTCTATACCCTACACTCTACACTCTATACCCTACACTCTATACCCTACACTCTATACCCTACACTCTACACTCTATACCCTACACTCTATACCCTACACTCTATGCCCTACACTCTATACCATACACTCTATACCCTACACTCTATACCCTACACTCTATACCCTACACTCTATACCCTACACTCTACACTCTATACCCTACACTCTATACCCTACACTCTATACCCTACACTCTACACTCTATACCCTACACTCTATACCCTACACTCTATGCCCTACACTCTATACCCTACACTCTATACCCTACACTCTATACCCTACACTCTACACTCTATACCCTACACTCTATACCCTACACTCTACACTCTATACCCTACACTCTACCCTACACTCTATACCCTACACTCTACACTCTATACCCTACACTCTATACCCTACACTCTACACTCTATACCCTACACTCTATACCCTACACTCTATACCCTACACTCTACACTCTATACCCTACACTCTATACCCTACACTCTATGCCCTACACTCTATACCCTACACTCTATACCCTACACTCTATACCCTACACTCTACACTCTATACCCTACACTCTATACCCTACACATTATACCCTACACTCTACACTCTATACCCTACACTCTATACCCTACACTCTATGCCCTACACTCTATACCCTACACTCTATACCCTACACTCTATACCCTACACTCTACACTCTATACCCTACACTCTATACCCTACACTCTATACCCTACACTCTAAACTCTATACCCTACACTCTATACCCTACACTCTATACCCTACACTCTATACCCTACACTCTACACTCTATACCCTACACTCTATACCCTACACTCTATACCCTACACTCTAATCCCTACACTCTACACTCTATACCCTACACTCTATACCCTACACTCTACACTCTATACCTTACACTCTACACTCTATTCCCTACACTCTAAACCCTACACTCTATACCCTACACTCTATACCCTACACTCTATACCCAACACTCTACACCCTACACTCTATACCCTACACTCTATACCATACACTCTATACCCTACACTCTACACTCTATACCCTACACTCTAAACTCTATACCCTACACTCTATACCCTACACTCTATACCATACACTCTATACCCTACACTCTACACTCTATACCCTACACTCTAAACTCTATACCCTACACTCTATACCCTACACTCTATACCCTACACTCTATACCCTACACTCTACACTCTATACCCTACACTCTACACTCTATACCCTACACTCTATACCCTACACTCTATACCCTACACTCTATGCCCTACACTCTATACCCTACACTCTACACTCTATACCCTACACTCTACACTCTATACCCAACACTCTACACCCTACACTCTATACCCTACACTCTATACCATACACTCTATACCCTACACTCTACACTCTATACCCTACACTCTAAACTCTATACCCTACACTCTATACCCTACACTCTATACCCTACACTCTATACCCTACACTCTACACTCTATGCCCTACACTCTACACTCTATACCCTACACTCTACACTCTATACCCTACACTCTACACTCTATACCCTACACTCTATACCCTACACTCTATACCCTACACTCTATACCCTACACTCTACACTCTATGCCCTACACTCTACACTCTATACCTTACACTCTACACTCTATTCCCTACACTCTATACCCTACACTCTATACCCTACACTCTATACCCTACACTCTACACTCTCTACCCTACACTCTCTACCCTACACTCTATACCCTACACTCTATACCCTACACTCTACACTCTATACCCTACACTCTACACTCTATACCCTACACTCTATACCCTACACTCTATACCCTACACTCTACACTCTATGCCCTACACTCTACACTCTATACCCTACACTCTATACCCTTCACTCTATACCCTACACTCGACACTCTATACCCTACACTCTATACCCTACACTCTATGCCCTACACTCTATACCCTACACTCTATACCCTACACTCTATACCCTACACTCTACACTCTATACCCTACACTCTATACCCTACACTCTACACTCTATACCCTACACTCTATACCCTACACTCTATACCCTACACTCTACACTCTATACCCTACACTCTATACCCTACACTCTATGCCCTACACTCTATACCATACACTCTATACCCTACACTCTATACCCTACACTCTATACCCTACACTCTATACCCTACACTCTACACTCTATACCCTACACTCTATACCCTACACTCTATACCCTACACTCTACACTCTATACCCTACACTCTATACCCTACACTCTATGCCCTACACTCTATACCCTACACTCTATACCCTACACTCTATACCCTACACTCTACACTCTATACCCTACACTCTATACCCTACACTCTACACTCTATACCCTACACTCTATACCCTACACTCTATACCCTACACTCTACACTCTATACCCTACACTCTATACCCTACACTCTACACTCTATACCCTACACTCTATACCCTACACTCTATACCCTACACTCTACACTCTATACCCTACACTCTATACCCTACACTCTATGCCCTACACTCTATACCCTACACTCTATACCCTACACTCTATACCCTACACTCTACACTCTATACCCTACACTCTATACCCTACACATTATACCCTACACTCTACACTCTATACCCTACACTCTATACCCTACACTCTATGCCCTACACTCTATACCCTACACTCTATACCCTACACTCTATACCCTACACTCTACACTCTATACCCTACACTCTATACCCTACACTCTATACCCTACACTCTAAACTCTATACCCTACACTCTATACCCTACACTCTATGCCCTACACTCTATACCCTACACTCTATACCCTACACTCTATACCCTACACTCTACACTCTATACCCTACACTCTATACCCTACACTCTATACCCTACACTCTAATCCCTACACTCTACACTCTATACCCTACACTCTATACCCTACACTCTACACTCTATACCTTACACTCTACACTCTATTCCCTACACTCTAAACCCTACACTCTATACCCTACACTCTATACCCTACACTCTATACCCAACACTCTACACCCTACACTCTATACCCTACACTCTATACCATACACTCTATACCCTACACTCTACACTCTATACCCTACACTCTAAACTCTATACCCTACACTCTATACCCTACACTCTATACCCTACACTCTATACCCTACACTCTACACTCTATACCCTACACTCTACACTCTATACCCTACACTCTATACCCTACACTCTATACCCTACACTCTATGCCCTACACTCTATACCCTACACTCTACACTCTATGCCCTACACTCTACACTCTATACCCTACACTCTACACTCTATACCCTACACTCTACACTCTATACCCTACACTCTACACTCTATACCCTACACTCTATACCCTACACTCTATACCCTACACTCTATACCCTACACTCTACACTCTATGCCCTACACTCTACACTCTATACCTTACACTCTACACTCTATTCCCTACACTCTATACCCTACACTCTATACCCTACACTCTACACTCTCTACCCTACACTCTCTACCCTACACTCTGTACCCTACACTCTATACCCTACACTCTACACTCTATACCCTACACTCTACACTCTATACCCTACACTCTATACCCTACACTCTATACCCTACACTCTACACTCTATGCCCTACACTCTACACTCTATACCCTACACTCTATACCCTACACTCAATAGCCTACACTCGACACTCTATACCCTACACTCTATACCCTACACTCTATGCCCTACACTCTATACCCTACACTCTATACCCTACACTCTATACCCTACACTCTACACTCTATACCCTACACCACAGGAGCAGAATGGACGGCACTAGAGTGAATACTGATTCCACCAGGCGGAACTGTTAGCGGGCTGACTGAGACCAGGTACTCACGATTGCCTCTAGATTCGGGTGCTCAGCATAATAAGCAATAACAAGCAGTCCAAAGTCACCAAAAAAGAAAGAATATGCGGCACTCACCCTAGATTGGCAGTATGAATCGTGATTTATTTGAAGAAACTTTAACAGGAAAAGTCCATTAGAGCGTGCGGTACAACAGAGGGTGCGGCATTGGAGTCAGGACGACGGCCGTTTCGCACTCGCAGGTGCTTCGACGGGTCCAGCTAATAGATTACTAAACGTCATTTCCCTTTATAGGATCACTGACGAGTATATTGACACAACATGTGAGCATAAAAAATACGTGGCTGTGACTATGTGTAATGAGTACGTACAATAAACATAATAATAATCTATATGCAAATTTGTAACACTGAAGGAATTATATGACTATATAACTACATCTTATAATGTTAATATTCAAACACTTTATATCAGTACATTGCCTAGAAAAAATATTTTATTTTATTACAAAAAGACAGAATAATCTAATCTATCATTTAGTCCGATAGGTCCCTGTGCGCAAGTATTTAGAATCCATTTGGCTTCTTTCTGTAATAAAATTTTATTTTGATCTCCTCCTTGCGGAGGGTATTTAACCATTTCAATGCCAGCAAAACTAAGCGCTTCAGGATTTGCTTCATGTTTCTCCCTCATATGTTTCTCCCTCATATAAAAAAAAAAAAATAAAATTTTATTACAGAAAGAAGCCAAATGGATTCTAAATACTTGCGCACAGGGACCTATCGGACTAAATGATAGATTAGATTATTCTGTCTTTTTGTAATAAAATAAAATATTTTTTCTAGGCAATGTACTGATATAAAGTGTTTGAATATTAACATTATAAGATGTAGTTATATAGTCATATAATTCCTTCAGTGTTACAAATTTGCATATAGATTATTATTATGTTTATTGTACGTACTCATTACACATAGTCACAGCCACGTATTTTTTATGCTCACATGTTGTGTCAATATACTCGTCAGTGATCCTATAAAGGGAAATGACGTTTAGTAATCTATTAGCTGGACCCGTCGAAGCACCTGCGAGTGCGAAACGGCCGTCGTCCTGACTCCAATGCCGCACCCTCTGTTGTACCACACGCTCTAATGGACTTTTCCTGTTAAAGTTTCTTCAAATAAATCACGATTCATACTGCCAATCTAGGGTGAGTGCCGCATATTCTTTCTTTTTTGGTGACTTTGGACTGCTTGTTATTGCTTATTATGCTGAGCACCCGAATCTAGAGGCAATCGTGAGTACCTGGTCTCAGTCAGCCCGCTAACAGTTCCGCCTGGTGGAATCAGTATTCACTCTAGTGCCGTCCATTCTGCTCCTGTGGTTTACGCTATTCAATGACTCGTTGTTTGTGGACTGAGCACAGAATATAGTGATACGATAGAAGATTCTGTGTACTACACAGGATTATTCTTATGGAAGACAATATGGACATAATTGATGACACAGGTATGGAGAAACATGGAATACTAGCAGGTCGTGAGGGTGCGGTGGAGTTTTTTGCAGATTGTAACCTGAAGGATGAATTACAAATTATCAGTACCAAAACCTTAGAAAATAAAATTAATTCGCTTGCTGAAAAAGAAATGCGTTTATTCTGGACAATAAAATCTCTTAAGTCTTATATAGAGTGCGATAGAGTACCTAGAGGACTTCGTGTTTTTAAAGAAATATCTCAATTTCAACACGACATATTGTTCCAAAAAGAATGGGAGAAAATACACCTGCAATGCTCCCGTAACCTTTTGATGTTGGTAACTAATCAGAATGAAAAAGAATATTCTTTATTATGTCAAGAACTTGAAAAAGCTAAGAAAGAATTGGCATCTCGAGTTACAGAGAGCCAGAACAAAAGCTTTATTAATAAATTGGAAAGAAAACTAACCCTTTTACAAATAGACATTAAGCAACAAAAGAAAGAAAAATTTTTGCGAGATAAAACTGATTATGATATGGGACTTATTTTTAAATGGAACAGAAATAAAGGACAGTCTACTTTTTATAACAGAAATCGTTTTCAAAAAGGAAATAAAACTTATAAGAAAAAGAAACAGGATGGGTGGATTACTGATTCTGAGTCCAGTGCTTTGGAGGACTCAGGTGAGAGTGATGTTATCACACCAGTAAAAACCAAGTCGCCAATCCCTTTAGAAGAAAGATTAGACGAGGAAGGAAAAAGTGCAACCATCAGAAGAAAGCGCAAACAAGTGTCCTGGAGGAAATAATTCCAATTAGTTCGAATAATGAACTTGAAAGAGATGATTTACAAATATTGAACTTATCTAAAAGGACTTTGAGTGCGGATCATGTTGCTTTATTGTCCAAAGGTCTAAATTACTGTCTGCCTGAAAAATTTGATCTAACTGACTTTAAGATAGATTTATTTAAATGTACGAGAAAACTCCATCTTTATAAATACTTTCAGAAAGAAAAGCAACAAATTGTTAATAATGATATTTCCCAAATGACGTTGAGTAATACGATAAAATTAGAGAGCAGCCTAGGAACACTTGGCTTTATGGTTTATCCCTCAGAGGGAGATCTAGAAAGAAATGAAACAGAATTGCTATTGAGTTTAAACGATCCTGAAATAAGTCAATCTGGTGATTCTATTGATATGCCTTGTTCTGATGTTAAACCCTTTAGGGGAGGTATTAAGTCTCGTTTTATCCCTCCCGTTGCTCCTGGTAACGCCATCGACCTTTTTCAAGATCTAGTTATCAAGGATGTAGAAGCCATTATTTATCAAAATCCTCCAAAGAATCTTAATGCTAAAGAACTAGTGGCACTGAAAGAACTAAAAACTTGGGACGATGTCGTTATCAGGAGAGCGGATAAAGGGGGTAACATAGTAGTTCTTGATAAAGAATACTATGTAAAAGAAGCCCTTTCACAGCTTGATGATAAGACAACTTATTGTGTATTGCCTAGTAATCCTACTCATAAATATATAAAAAAATTAAGAACGTTATTAAGAAAGTATGTGGAAAAGGGAGTATTATCTAGAAAACGTGCAGAAAGTTTATTATTAGAATATCCACAATTCCCATATTGGTATAGTATACCTAAAATCCATAAGGATATAAAGAAACCTCCAGGACGGCCGATAATTTCAGGCATTAATTCAGTCACTGAGGCATTGTCCCAATATATCGACTGGTTATTAAAACCAATATTACATACTATTCCTTCATTTATTAAGGACTCAGGAGAATTAATTTCTATCTTAAAAGACGTGGACTGGCAACCCACTTTTTCTTTAACATCAATAGATGTAGTAAATTTATACACCAGGATCCCAAAAGATAAAGGTATATTGGCAATACAGACTATTTTGCATAGAAGAAGGGTAGATCAAGAAATTATTTCTTTCATTATAGAAAGTCTGGATTTTGTTTTGTCTAATAATTCTTTTAAGTTTATGGATAAGTGGTACACACAACTAATTGGGACTGCAATGGGTACGCCCATTTCATGTACATATGCAAACCTTTTTTTGGCTATTTTTGAGGATGTTTACATTAATAATATTAATAATCCATATATTAAGCATATTCGTTTATATACTCGTTTTGTGGATGACATCATGATAATTTGGGACGGTAATGAAGAGGAGTTTAATGATTTCGTAAATTATCTGAATACTTCAAATGAAGAAAATATGAAATTCACGTCCTGCTATGGCCATAATAGTTTAGAATATCTTGATGTAAAAATCGATGTTGTTGAAGGTCAGATATTCACAAAAGTGTTCAGAAAATTGACAGCAACAAATAATGTTTTACACTTTGACAGTGCTCATCCTCATCATACAAAAAGGGGTTTGCCATACAGCCAAATGGTACGATTGCGTAAAATTAATAATGATAACGAGATGTTTAATAATCAAATTAGTGAATTAAAATCACGGTTTATTAAGAGGGGTTATCCAGAGCAATTGTTGAACGAAGCTGAAAGACGTATAGAGAAGTCTACTCAACAAGATCTCCTAAAAAGAAAAAATAAAAGAACTAATGGAAATCAGGCAGATAAAACGGAAGGAAAAAATTTTTCCTTCTGTTTTAAACATAGTAACTTAGACAAGGTCATACATACTTCGATTAGAAAAAACTGGCATGTTTTAAGGACTGATAAGGATCTTACATCAGTTTGTAATAATAACCCAAGGTTTGCTTATAAACGATCTCATAATCTAGCAGACCTGTTAGTGCATAATAGAATTGCAGTGCCTAGAAATACTTGGTTATCCAGTTATGTTCCAGCTGGAAACCATAAATGTGGCAATTGTCGATTTTGTCATCTACATCTTACAAATAATCCTTTGTTAATAGGTTCTGTTGCCCATTCAGTAAAAGATTTCATATCTTGTAAAAGTAGATTTGTCGTTTATATTTTGTTTTGTCCCTGCCGATATTTTTATATCGGAAAAACAATAAGACCATTAATCACTAGGTTTAAGGAGCATTATAACTCTATAAAAACTGGTAAAGGTTGTTTGAGATTAATTGAACATATGAGGGAGAAACATGAAGCAAATCCTGAAGCGCTTAGTTTTGCTGGCATTGAAATGGTTAAATACCCTCCGCAAGGAGGAGATCAAAATAAAATTTTATTACAGAAAGAAGCCAAATGGATTCTAAATACTTGCGCACAGGGACCTATCGGACTAAATGATAGATTAGATTATTCTGTCTTTTTGTAATAAAATAAAATATTTTTTCTAGGCAATGTACTGATATAAAGTGTTTGAATATTAACATTATAAGATGTAGTTATATAGTCATATAATTCCTTCAGTGTTACAAATTTGCATATAGATTATTATTATGTTTATTGTACGTACTCATTACACATAGTCACAGCCACGTATTTTTTATGCTCACATGTTGTGTCAATATACTCGTCAGTGATCCTATAAAGGGAAATGACGTTTAGTAATCTATTAGCTGGACCCGTCGAAGCACCTGCGAGTGCGAAACGGCCGTCGTCCTGACTCCAATGCCGCACCCTCTGTTGTACCGCACGCTCTAATGGACTTTTCCTGTTAAAGTTTCTTCAAATAAATCACGATTCATACTGCCAATCTAGGGTGAGTGCCGCATATTCTTTCTTTTTTGGTGACTCTATACCCTACACTCTATACCCTACACTCTACACTCTATACCCTACACTCTATACCCTACACTCTATACCCTACACTCTACACTCTATACCCTACACTCTATACCCTACACTCTATGCCCTACACTCTATACCCTACACTCTATACCCTACACTCTATACCCTACACTCTATACCCTACACTCTATACCCTACACTCTACACTCTATACCCTACACTCTATACCCTACACTCTATACCCTACACTCTACACTCTATACCCTACACTCTATACCCTACACTCTATGCCCTACACTCTATGCCCTACACTCTATACCCTACACTCCATACCCTACACTCTATACCCTACACTCTACACTCTATACCCTACACTCTATACCCTACACTCTATACCCTACACTCTAATCCCTACACTCTACACTCTATACCCTACACTCTATATCCTACACTCTACACTCTTTACCTTACACTCTACACTCTATTCCCTACACTCTATACCCTACACTCTATACCCTAAACTCTATACCCTACACTCTATACCCAACACTCTACACCCTACACTCTATACCCTACACTCTATACCATACACTCTATACCCTACACTCTACACTCTATACCCTACACTCTAAACTCTATACCCTACACTCTATACCCTACACTCTATACCCTACACTCTATACCCTACACTCTACACTCTATACACTACACTCTACACTCTATACCCTACACTCTATACCCTACACTCTATACCCTACACACTATACCCTACACTCTATACCCTACACTCTACACTCTATGCCCTACACTCTACACTCTATACCCTACACTCTACACTCTATACCCTACACTCTACACTCTATACCCTACACTATATACCCTACACTCTATACCCTACACTCTATACCCTACACTCTACACTCTATGCCCTACACTCTACACTCTATACCTTACACTCTACACTCTATTCCTACACTCTATACCCTACACTCTATACCCTACACTCTATACCCTACACTCTACACTCTCTACCCTACACTCTCTACCCTACACTCTATACCCTACACTCTACACTCTATGCCCTACACTCTACAATCTATACCCTACACTCTATACCCTACACTCTATACCCTACACTCTACACTCTATACCCTACACTCTATGCCCTACACTCTATACCCTACACTCTATACCCTACACTCTATACCCTACACTCTACACTCTATACCCTACACTCTATACCCTACACTCTACACTCTATACCCTACACTCTATACCCTACACTCTATACCCTACACTCAACACTCTATACCCTACACTCTATACCCTACACTCTATACCCTACACTCTATACCCTACACTCTATACCCTACACTCTACACTCTATACCCTACACTCTATACCCTACACTCTATACCCTACACTCTACACTCTATACCCTACACTCTATACCCTACACTCTATGCCCTACATTCTATACCCTACACTCTATACCCTACACTCTATACTCTACACTCTACACTCTATACCCTACACTCTATACCCTACACTCTATACCCTACACTCTAATCCCTACACTCTACACTCTATACCCTACACTCTATACCCTACACTCTACACTCTATACCTTACACTCTACACTCTATTCCCTACACTCTATACCCTACACTCTATACCCTACACTCTATACCCTACACTCTATACCATACACTCTATACCCTACACTCTATACCCAACACTCTACACCCTACACTCTATACCCTACACTCTATACCATACACTCTATACCCTGCAATCTACACTCTATACCCTACACTCTAAACTCTATACCCTACACTCTATACCCTACACTCTATACCCTACACTCTATACCCTACACTCTACACTCTATACACTACACTCTACACTCTATACCCTACACTCTACACCCTACACTCTATACCCTACACACTATACCCTACACTCTATACCCTACACTCTACACTCTATACCCTACACTCTATACCCTACACTCTATACCCTACACTCTAATCCCTACACTCTACACTCTATACCCTACACTCTATACCCTACACTCTACACTCTATACCTTACACTCTACACTCTATTCCCTACACTCTATACCCTACACTCTATACCCTACACTCTATACCATACACTCTATACCCTACACTCTATACCCAACACTCTACACCCTACACTCTATACCCTACACTCTATACCATACACTCTATACCCTACACTCTACACTCTATACCCTACACTCTAAACTCTATACCCTACACTCTATACCCTACACTCTATACCCTACACTCTATACCCTACACTCTACACTCTCTACCCTACACTCTCTACCCTACACTCTATACCCTACACTCTACACTCTATGCCCTACACTCTACAATCTATACCCTACACTCTATACCCTACACTCTATAACCTACACTCTACACTCTATACCCTACACTCTATGCCCTACACTCTATACCTTACACTCTATACCCTACACTCTATACCCTACACTCTACACTCTATACCCTACACTCTATACCCTACACTCTACACTCTATACCCTACACTCTATACCCTACACTCTATACCCTACACTCAACACTCTATACCCTACACTCTATACCCTACACTCTATACCCTACACTCTATACCCTACACTCTATACCCTACACTCTACACTCTATACCCTACACTCTATACCCTACACTCTATACCCTACACTCTACACTCTATACCCTACACTCTATACCCTACACTCTATGCCCTACATTCTATACCCTACACTCTATACCCTACACTCTATACTCTACACTCTACACTCTATACCCTACACTCTATACCCTACACTCTATACCCTACACTCTAATCCCTACACTCTACACTCTATACCCTACACTCTATACCCTACACTCTACACTCTATACCTTACACTCTACACTCTATTCCCTACACTCTATACCCTACACTCTATACCCTACACTCTATACCCTACACTCTTTACCATACACTCTATACCCTACACTCTATACCCAACACTCTACACCCTACACTCTATACCCTACACTCTATACCATACACTCTATACCCTGCAATCTACACTCTATACCCTACACTCTAAACTCTATACCCTACACTCTATACCCTACACTCTATACCCTACACTCTATACCCTACACTCTACACTCTATACACTACACTCTACACTCTATACCCTACACTCTACACCCTACACTCTATACCCTACACACTATACCCTACACTCTATACCCTACACTCTACACTCTATACCCTACACTCTATACCCTACACTCTATACCCTACACTCTAATCCCTACACTCTACACTCTATACCCTACACTCTATACCCTACACTCTACACTCTATACCTTACACTCTACACTCTATTCCCTACACTCTATACCCTACACTCTATACCCTACACTCTATACCATACACTCTATACCCTACACTCTATACCCAACACTCTACACCCTACACTCTATACCCTACACTCTATACCATACACTCTATACCCTACACTCTACACTCTATACCCTACACTCTAAACTCTATACCCTACACTCTATACCCTACACTCTATACCCTACACTCTATACCCTACACTCTACACTCTATACACTACACTCTACACTCTATACCCTACACTCTATACCCTACACTCTATACCCTACACACTATACCCTACACTCTATACCCTACACTCTACACTCTATGCCCTACACTCTACACTCTATACCCTACACTCTACACTCTATACCCTACACTCTACACTCTATACCCTACACTCTATACCCTACACTCTATACCCTACACTCTATACCCTACACTCTACACTCTATGCCCTACACTCTACAATCTATACCTTACACTCTACACTCTCTTCCTACACTCTATACCCTACACTCTATACCCTACACTCTATACCCTACACTCTACACTCTCTACCCTACACTCTCTACCCTACACTCTATACCCTACACTCTACACTCTATGCCCTACACTCTACAATCTATACCCTACACTCTATACCCTACACTCTATACCCTACACTCTACACTCTATACCCTACACTCTATACCCTACACTCTATACCCTACACTCAACACTCTATACCCTACACTCTATACCCTACACTCTATACCCTACACTCTATACCCTACACTCTATACCCTACACTCTATACCCTACACTCTACACTCTATACCCTACACTCTATACCCTACACTCTATACCCTACACTCTACACTCTATACCCTACACTCTATACCCTACACTCTATGCCCTACACTCTATACCCTACACTCTATACCCTACACTCTATACCCTACACTCTACACTCTATACCCTACACTCTATACCCTACACTCTATACCCTACACTCTAATCCCTACACTCTACACTCTATACCCTACACTCTATACCCTACACTCTACACTCTATACCTTACACTCTACACTCTATTCCCTACACTCTATACCCAACACTCTATACCCTACACTCTATACCCTACACTCTATACCCAACACTCTACACCCTACACTCTATACCCTACACTCTATACCATACACTCTATACCCTACACTCTACACTCTATACCCTACACTCTAAACTCTATACCCTACACTCTATACCCTACACTCTATACCCTACACTCTATACACTACACTCTACACTCTATACCCTACACTCTACACTCTATACCCTACACTCTATACCCTACACTCTATACCCTACACTCTACACTCTATGCCCTACACTCTACACTCTATACCCTACACTCTACACTCTATACTCTACACTCTACACTCTATACCCTACACTCTATACCCTACACTCTATACCCTACACTCTATACCCTACACTCTACACTCTATGCCCTACACTCTACACTCTATTCCCTACACTCTATTCCCTACACTCTATACCCTACACTCTATACCCTACACTCTATACCCTACACTCTACACTCTCTACCCTACACTCTCTACCCTACACTATCTACCCTACACTCTATACCCTACACTCTACACTCTATGCCCTACACTCTACACTCTATACCCTACACTCTATACCCTACACTCTATACCCTACACTCTACACTCTATACCCTACACTCTATACCCTACACTCTATGCCCTACACTCTATACCCTACACTCTATACTCTACACTCTATACCCTACACTCTACACTCTATACCCTACACTCTATACCCTACACTCTATACCCTACACTCTACACTCTATACCCTACACTCTATACCCTACACTCTATACCCTACACTCTACACTCTATACCCTACACTCTATACCCTACACTCTATGCCCTACACTCTATACCCTACACTCTATGCCCTACACTCTATACCCTACACTCTATGCCCCACACTCTATACCCTACACTCTATACCCTACACTCTATACCCTACACTCTACACTCTATACCCTACACTCTATACCCTACACTCTACACTCTATACCCTACACTCTATACCCTACACTCTACACTCTATACCCTACACTCTATACCCTACACTCTATACCCTACACTCTATACCCTACACTCTATACCCTACACTCTATACCCTACACTCTACACTCTATACCCTACACTCTATACCCTACACTCTATACCCTACACTCTACACTCTATACCCTACACTCTATACCCTACACTCTATGCCCTACACTCTATACCCTACACTCTATACCCTACACTCTATACCCTACACTCTACACTCTATACCCTACACTCTATACCCTACACTCTATACCCTACACTCTAATCCCTACACTCTACACTCTATACCCTACACTCTATACCCTACACTCTACACTCTATACCTTACACTCTACACTCTATTCCCTACACTCTATACCCTACACTCTATACCCTACACTCTATACCCTACACTCTATACCCAACACTCTACACCTCACACTCTATACCCTACACTCTATACCATACACTCTATACCCTACACTCTACACTCTATACCCTACACTCTAAACTCTATACCCTACACTCTATACCCTACACTCTATACCCTACACTCTATACCCTACACTCTACACTCTATACCCTACACTCTACACTCTATACCCTACACTCTATACCCTACACTCTATACCCTACACTCTATACCCTACACTCTACACTCTATGCCCTACACTCTACACTCTATACCCTACACTCTACACTCTATACTCTACACTCTACACTCTATACCCTACACTCTATACCCTACACTCTATACCCTACACTCTATACCCTACACTCTACACTCTATGCCCTACACTCTACACTCTATGCCCTACACTCTACACTCTATTCCCTACACTCTATACCCTACACTCTATACCCTACACTCTATACCCTACACTCTACACTCTCTACCCTACACTCTCTACCCTACACTCTATACCCTACACTCTATACCCTACACTCTACACTCTATGCCCTACACTCTACACTCTATACCCTACACTCTATACCCTACACTCTATACCCTACACTCTACACTCTATACCCTACACTCTATACCCTACACTCTATGCCCTACACTCTATACCCTACACTCTATACCCTACACTCTATACCCTACACTCTACACTCTATACCCTACACTCTATACCCTACACTCTATACCCTACACTCTACACTCTATACCCTACACTCTATACCCTACACTCTATACCCTACACTCTACACTCTATACCCTACACTCTATACCCTACACTCTATGCCCTACACTCTTTACCCTACACTCTATGCCCTACACTCTATACCCTACACTCTATACCCTACACTCTATACCCTACACTCTACACTCTATACCCTACACTCTATACCCTACACTCTATACCCTACACTCTACACTCTATACCCTACACTCTATACCCTACACTCTATACCCTACACTCTACACTCTATACCCTACACTCTATACCCTACACTCTATGCCCTACACTCTATACCCTACACTCTAATCCCTACACTCTACACTCTATACCCTACACTCTATATCCTACACTCTACACTCTATACCTTACACTCTACACTCTATTCCCTACACTCTATACCCTACACTCTATACCCTAAACTCTATACCCTACACTCTATACCCAACACTCTACACCCTACACTCTATACCCTACACTCTATACCATACACTCTATACCCTACACTCTACACTCTATACCCTACACTCTAAACTCTATACCCTACACTCTATACCCTACACTCTATACCCTACACTCTATACCCTACACTCTACACTCTATACCCTACACTCTACACCCTACACTCTATACCCTACACTCTATACCCTACACTCTATACCCTACACTCTATACCCTACACTCTACACTCTATGCCCTACACTCTACACTCTATACCCTACACTCTACACTCTATACCCTACACTCTACACTCTTTACCCTACACTCTATACCCTACACTCTATACCCTACACTCTATACCCTACACTCTACACTCTATGCCCTACACTCTACACTCTATACCTTACACTCTACACTCTATTCCTACACTCTATACCCTACACTCTATACCCTACACTCTATACCCTACATTCTACACTCTCTACCCTACACTCTCTACCCTACACTCTATGCCCTACACTCTACACTCTATGCCCTACACTCTACACTCTATACCCTACACTCTATACCCTACACTCTAAACCCTACACTCTACACTCTATACCCTACACTCTATACCCTACACTCTATGCCCTACACTCTATACCCTACACTCTATACCCTACACTCTATACCCTACACTCTACACTCTATACCCTACACTCTATACCCTACACTCTACACTCTATACCCTACACTCTATACCCTACACTCTATACCCTACACTCTACACTCTATACCCTACACTCTATACCCTACACTCTATGCCGTACACTCTATACCCTACACTCTATAACCTACACTCTATACCCTACACTCTATACCCTACACTCTACACTCTATACCCTACACTCTATACCCTACACTCTATACCCTACACTCTACACTCTATACCCTACACTCTATACCCTACACTCTATGCCCTACACTCTATACCCTACAATCTATACCCTACACTCTATACCCTACACTCTACACTCTATACCCTACACTCTATACCCTACACTCTATACCCTACACTCTAATCCCTACACTCTACACTCTATACCCTACACTCTATACCCTACACTCTACACTCTATACCTTACACTCTACACTCTATTCCCTACACTCTATACCCTACACTCTATACCCTACACTCTATACCCTACACTCTATACCCAACACTCTATACCATACACTCTATACCCTACACTCTACACTCTATACCCTACACTCTAAACTCTATACCCTACACTCTATACCCTACACTCTATACCCTACACTCTATACCCTACACTCTACACTCTATACCCTACACTCTACACTCTATACTCTACACTCTACACTCTATACCATACACTCTATACCCTACACTCTACACTCTATACTCTACACTCTACACTCTATACCCTACACTCTATACCCTACACTCTATACCCTACACTCTATACCCTACACTCTACACTCTATGTCCTACACTCTACACTCTATACCCTACACTCTACACTCTATACTCTACACTCTACACTCTATACCCTACACTCTATACCCTACACTCTATACCCTACACTCTATACCCTACACTCTACACTCTATGCCCTACACTCTACACTCTATGCCCTACACTCTACACTCTATTCCCTACACTCTATACCCTACACTCTATACCCTACACTCTATACCCTACACTCTACACTCTCTACCCTACACTCTCTACCCTACACTCTATACCCTACACTCTATACCCTACACTCTACACTCTATACCCTACACTCTACACTCTATACCCTACACTCTATACCCTACACTCTATACCCAACACTCTATACCCTACACTCTACACTCTATGCCCTACACTCTACACTCTATACCTTACACTCTACACTCTATTCCTACACTCTATACCCTACACTCTATACCCTACACTCTATACCCTACATTCTACACTGTCTACCCTACACTCTCTACCCTACACTCTATGCCCTACACTCTACACTCTATGCCCT
Organism: Ranitomeya imitator; assembly: GCF_032444005.1. Classification (NCBI taxonomy): domain Eukaryota; kingdom Metazoa; phylum Chordata; class Amphibia; order Anura; family Dendrobatidae; genus Ranitomeya; species Ranitomeya imitator. The sequence goes on along the minus strand of NW_027193849.1, from coordinate 1,030,057 downwards.
ACACTCTACACTCTATACCCTACACTCTATACCCTACACTCTATACCCTACACTCTACACTCTATACCCTACACTCTATACCCTACACTCTATGCCCTACACTCTATACCCTACACTCTATACCCTACACTCTATACCCTACACTCTACACTCTATACCCTACACTCTATACCCTACACTCTACACTCTATACCCTACACTCTATACCCTACACTCTATACCCTACACTCTACACTCTATACCCTACACTCTATACCCTACACTCTATGCCCTACACTCTATACCCTACACTCTATAACCTACACTCTATACCCTACACTCTATACCCTACACTCTACACTCTATACCCTACACTCTATACCCTACACTCTACACTCTATACCCTACACTCTATACCCTACACTCTATGCCCTACACTCTATACCCTACACTCTATACCCTACACTCTATACCCTACACTCTACACTCTATACCCTACACTCTATACCCTACACTCTATACCCTACAATCTATACCCTACACTCTATACCCTACACTCTATACCCTACACTCTACACTCTATACCCTACACTCTATACCCTACACTCTATACCCTACACTCAACACTCTATACCCTACACTCTATACCCTACACTCTATACCCTACACTCTATACCCTACACTCTATACCCTACACTCTATACCCTACACTCTACACTCTATACCCTACACTCTATACCCTACACTCTATACCCTACACTCTACACTCTATACCCTACACTCTATACCCTACACTCTATGCCCTACACTCTATACCCTACACTCTATACCCTACACTCTATACCCTACACTCTACACTCTATACCCTACACTCTATACCCTACACTCTATACCCTACACTCTAATCCCTACACTCTACACTCTATACCCTACACTCTATACCCTACACTCTACACTCTATACCTTACACTCTACACTCTATTCCCTACACTCTATACCCTACACTCTATACCCTACACTCTATACCCTACACTCTATACCCAACACTCTACACCCTACACTCTATACCCTACACTCTATACCATACACTCTATACCCTACACTCTACACTCTATACCCTACACTCTAAACTCTATACCCTACACTCTATACCCTACACTCTATACCCTACACTCTATACACTACACTCTACACTCTATACCCTACACTCTACACTCTATACCCTACACTCTATACCCTACACTCTATACCCTACACTCTACACTCTATGCCCTACACTCTACACTCTATACCCTACACTCTACACTCTATACTCTACACTCTATACCCTACACTCTATACCCTACACTCTATACCCTACACTCTATACCCTACACTCTACACTCTATGCCCTACACTCTACACTCTATTCCCTACACTCTATTCCCTACACTCTATACCCTACACTCTATACCCTACACTCTATACCCTACACTCTACACTCTCTACCCTACACTCTCTACCCTACACTATCTACCCTACACTCTATACCCTACACTCTACACTCTATGCCCTACACTCTACACTCTATACCCTACACTCTATACCCTACACTCTATACCCTACACTCTACACTCTATACCCTACACTCTATACCCTACACTCTATGCCCTACACTCTATACCCTACACTCTATACCCTACACTCTATACCCTACACTCTACACTCTATACCCTACACTCTATACCCTACACTCTATACCCTACACTCTACACTCTATACCCTACACTCTATACCCTACACTCTATACCCTACACTCTACACTCTATACCCTACACTCTATACCCTACACTCTATGCCCTACACTCTATACCCTACACTCTATGCCCTACACTCTATACCCTACACTCTATGCCCCACACTCTATACCCTACACTCTATACCCTACACTCTATACCCTACACTCTACACTCTATACCCTACACTCTATACCCTACACTCTACACTCTATACCCTACACTCTATACCCTACACTCTACACTCTATACCCTACACTCTATACCCTACACTCTATACCCTACACTCTACACTCTATACCCTACACTCTATACCCTACACTCTATACCCTACACTCTACACTCTATACCCTACACTCTATACCCTACACTCTATGCCCTACACTCTATACCCTACACTCTATACCCTACACTCTATACCCTACACTCTACACTCTATACCCTACACTCTATACCCTACACTCTATACCCTACACTCTAATCCCTACACTCTACACTCTATACCCTACACTCTATACCCTACACTCTACACTCTATACCTTACACTCTACAATCTATTCCCTACACTCTATACCCTACACTCTATACCCTACACTCTACACTCTATACTCTACACTCTACACTCTATACCCTACACTCTATACCCTACACTCTATACCCTACACTCTATACCCTACACTCTACACTCTATGTCCTACACTCTACACTCTATACCCTACACTCTACACTCTATACTCTACACTCTACACTCTATACCCTACACTCTATACCCTACACTCTATACCCTACACTCTATACCCTACACTCTACACTCTATGCCCTACACTCTACACTCTATGCCCTACACTCTACACTCTATTCCCTACACTCTATACCCTACACTCTATACCCTACACTCTATACCCTACACTCTACACTCTCTACCCTACACTCTCTACCCTACACTCTATACCCTACACTCTATACCCTACACTCTACACTCTATACCCTACACTCTACACTCTATACCCTACACTCTATACCCTACACTCTATACCCTACACTCTATACCCTACACTCTACACTCTATGCCCTACACTCTACACTCTATACCTTACACTCTACACTCTATTCCTACACTCTATACCCTACACTCTATACCCTACACTCTATACCCTACATTCTACACTGTCTACCCTACACTCTCTACCCTACACTCTATGCCCTACACTCTACACTCTATGCCCTACACTCTACACTCTATACCCTACACTCTATACCCTACACTCTATACCCTACACTCTACACTCTATACCCTACACTCTATACCCTACACTCTATGCCCTACACTCTATACCCTACACTCTATACCCTACACTCTATACCCTACACTCTACACTCTATACCCTACACTCTATACCCTACACTCTACACTCTATACCCTACACTCTATACCCTACACTCTATACCCTACACTCTACACTCTATACCCTACACTCTATACCCTACACTCTATGCCCTACACTCTATACCCTACACTCTATACCCTACACTCTATACCCTACACTCTACACTCTATACCCTACACTCTATACCCTACACTCTATACCCTACACTCTACACTCTATACCCTACACTCTATACCCTACACTCTATACCCTACACTCTACACTCTCTACCCTACACTCTCTACCCTACACTATCTACCCTACACTCTATACCCTACACTCTACACTCTATGCCCTACACTCTACACTCTATACCCTACACTCTATACCCTACACTCTATACCCTACACTCTACACTCTATACCCTACACTCTATACCCTACACTCTATGCCCTACACTCTATACCCTACACTCTATACCCTACACTCTATACCCTACACTCTACACTCTATACCCTACACTCTATACCCTACACTCTATACCCTACACTCTACACTCTATACCCTACACTCTATACCCTACACTCTATACCCTACACTCTACACTCTATACCCTACACTCTATACCCTACACTCTATGCCCTACACTCTATACCCTACACTCTATGCCCTACACTCTATACCCTACACTCTATGCCCCACACTCTATACCCTACACTCTATACCCTACACTCTATACCCTACACTCTACACTCTATACCCTACACTCTATACCCTACACTCTACACTCTATACCCTACACTCTATACCCTACACTCTACACTCTATACCCTACACTCTATACCCTACACTCTATACCCTACACTCTATACCCTACACTCTATACCCTACACTCTATACCCTACACTCTACACTCTATACCCTACACTCTATACCCTACACTCTATACCCTACACTCTACACTCTATACCCTACACTCTATACCCTACACTCTATGCCCTACACTCTATACCCTACACTCTATACCCTACACTCTATACCCTACACTCTACACTCTATACCCTACACTCTATACCCTACACTCTATACCCTACACTCTAATCCCTACACTCTACACTCTATACCCTACACTCTATACCCTACACTCTACACTCTATACCTTACACTCTACAATCTATTCCCTACACTCTATACCCTACACTCTATACCCTACACTCTACACTCTATACTCTACACTCTACACTCTATACCCTACACTCTATACCCTACACTCTATACCCTACACTCTATACCCTACACTCTACACTCTATGTCCTACACTCTACACCCTACACTCTACACTCTATACTCTACACTCTACACTCTATACCCTACACTCTATACCCTACACTCTATACCCTACACTCTATACCCTACACTCTACACTCTATGCCCTACACTCTACACTCTATGCCCTACACTCTACACTCTATTCCCTACACTCTATACCCTACACTCTATACCCTACACTCTATACCCTACACTCTACACTCTCTACCCTACACTCTCTACCCTACACTCTATACCCTACACTCTATACCCTACACTCTACACTCTATACCCTACACTCTACACTCTATACCCTACACTCTATACCCTACACTCTATACCCTACACTCTATACCCTACACTCTACACTCTATGCCCTACACTCTACACTCTATACCTTACACTCTACACTCTATTCCTACACTCTATACCCTACACTCTATACCCTACACTCTATACCCTACATTCTACACTGTCTACCCTACACTCTCTACCCTACACTCTATGCCCTACACTCTACACTCTATGCCCTACACTCTACACTCTATACCCTACACTCTATACCCTACACTCTATACCCTACACTCTACACTCTATACCCTACACTCTATACCCTACACTCTATGCCCTACACTCTATACCCTACACTCTATACCCTACACTCTATACCCTACACTCTACACTCTATACCCTACACTCTATACCCTACACTCTACACTCTATACCCTACACTCTATACCCTACACTCTATACCCTACACTCTACACTCTATACCCTACACTCTATACCCTACACTCTATGCCCTACACTCTATACCCTACACTCTATAACCTACACTCTATACCCTACACTCTATACCCTACACTCTACACTCTATACCCTACACTCTATACCCTACACTCTACACTCTATACCCTACACTCTATACCCTACACTCTATGCCCTACACTCTATACCCTACACTCTATACCCTACACTCTATACCCTACACTCTACACTCTATACCCTACACTCTATACCCTACACTCTATACCCTACAATCTATACCCTACACTCTATACCCTACACTCTATACCCTACACTCTACACTCTATACCCTACACTCTATACCCTACACTCTATACCCTACACTCAACACTCTATACCCTACACTCTATACCCTACACTCTATACCCTACACTCTATACCCTACACTCTATACCCTACACTCTATACCCTACACTCTACACTCTATACCCTACACTCTATACCCTACACTCTATACCCTACACTCTACACTCTATACCCTACACTCTATACCCTACACTCTATGCCCTACACTCTATACCCTACACTCTATACCCTACACTCTATACCCTACACTCTACACTCTATACCCTACACTCTATACCCTACACTCTATACCCTACACTCTAATCCCTACACTCTACACTCTATACCCTACACTCTATACCCTACACTCTACACTCTATACCTTACACTCTACACTCTATTCCCTACACTCTATACCCTACACTCTATACCCTACACTCTATACCCTACACTCTATACCCAACACTCTACACCCTACACTCTATACCCTACACTCTATACCATACACTCTATACCCTACACTCTACACTCTATACCCTACACTCTAAACTCTATACCCTACACTCTATACCCTACACTCTATACCCTACACTCTATACACTACACTCTACACTCTATACCCTACACTCTACACTCTATACCCTACACTCTATACCCTACACTCTATACCCTACACTCTACACTCTATGCCCTACACTCTACACTCTATACCCTACACTCTACACTCTATACTCTACACTCTATACCCTACACTCTATACCCTACAATCTATACCCTACACTCTATACCCTACACTCTACACTCTATGCCCTACACTCTACACTCTATTCCCTACACTCTATTCCCTACACTCTATACCCTACACTCTATACCCTACACTCTATACCCTACACTCTACACTCTCTACCCTACACTCTCTACCCTACACTATCTACCCTACACTCTATACCCTACACTCTACACTCTATGCCCTACACTCTACACTCTATACCCTACACTCTATACCCTACACTCTATACCCTACACTCTACACTCTATACCCTACACTCTATACCCTACACTCTATGCCCTACACTCTATACCCTACACTCTATACCCTACACTCTATACCCTACACTCTACACTCTATACCCTACACTCTATACCCTACACTCTATACCCTACACTCTACACTCTATACCCTACACTCTATACCCTACACTCTATACCCTACACTCTACACTCTATACCCTACACTCTATACCCTACACTCTATGCCCTACACTCTATACCCTACACTCTATGCCCTACACTCTATACCCTACACTCTATGCCCCACACTCTATACCCTACACTCTATACCCTACACTCTATACCCTACACTCTACACTCTATACCCTACACTCTATACCCTACACTCTACACTCTATACCCTACACTCTATACCCTACACTCTACACTCTATACCCTACACTCTATACCCTACACTCTATACCCTACACTCTATACCCTACACTCTATACCCTACACTCTATACCCTACACTCTACACTCTATACCCTACACTCTATACCCTACACTCTATACCCTACACTCTACACTCTATACCCTACACTCTATACCCTACACTCTATGCCCTACACTCTATACCCTACACTCTATACCCTACACTCTATACCCTACACTCTACACTCTATACCCTACACTCTATACCCTACACTCTATACCCTACACTCTAATCCCTACACTCTACACTCTATACCCTACACTCTATACCCTACACTCTACACTCTATACCTTACACTCTACAATCTATTCCCTACACTCTATACCCTACACTCTATACCCTACACTCTATACCCTACACTCTATACCCAACACTCTACACCTCACACTCTATACCCTACACTCTATACCATACACTCTATACCCTACACTCTACACTCTATACCCTACACTCTAAACTCTATACCCTACACTCTATACCCTACACTCTATACCCTACACTCTATACCCTACACTCTACACTCTATACCCTACACTCTACACTCTATACCCTACACTCTATACCCTACACTCTATACCCTACACTCTATACCCTACACTCTACACTCTATGCCCTACACTCTACACTCTATACCCTACACTCTACACTCTATACTCTACACTCTACACTCTATACCCTACACTCTATACCCTACACTCTATACCCTACACTCTATACCCTACACTCTACACTCTATGCCCTACACTCTACACTCTATGCCCTACACTCTACACTCTATTCCCTACACTCTATACCCTACACTCTATACCCTACACTCTATACCCTACACTCTACACTCTCTACCCTACACTCTCTACCCTACACTCTATACCCTACACTCTATACCCTACACTCTACACTCTATGCCCTACACTCTACACTCTATACCCTACACTCTATACCCTACACTCTATACCCTACACTCTACACTCTATACCCTACACTCTATACCCTACACTCTATGCCCTACACTCTATACCCTACACTCTATACCCTACACTCTATACCCTACACTCTACACTCTATACCCTACACTCTATACCCTACACTCTATACCCTACACTCTACACTCTATACCCTACACTCTATACCCTACACTCTATACCCTACACTCTACACTCTATACCCTACACTCTATACCCTACACTCTATGCCCTACACTCTTTACCCTACACTCTATGCCCTACACTCTATACCCTACACTCTATACCCTACACTCTATACCCTACACTCTACACTCTATACCCTACACTCTATACCCTACACTCTATACCCTACACTCTACACTCTATACCCTACACTCTATACCCTACACTCTATACCCTACACTCTACACTCTATACCCTACACTCTATACCCTACACTCTATGCCCTACACTCTATACCCTACACTCTAATCCCTACACTCTACACTCTATACCCTACACTCTATATCCTACACTCTACACTCTATACCTTACACTCTACACTCTATTCCCTACACTCTATACCCTACACTCTATACCCTAAACTCTATACCCTACACTCTATACCCAACACTCTACACCCTACACTCTATACCCTACACTCTATACCATACACTCTATACCCTACACTCTACACTCTATACCCTACACTCTAAACTCTATACCCTACACTCTATACCCTACACTCTATACCCTACACTCTATACCCTACACTCTACACTCTATACCCTACACTCTACACCCTACACTCTATACCCTACACTCTATACCCTACACTCTATACCCTACACTCTATACCCTACACTCTACACTCTATGCCCTACACTCTACACTCTATACCCTACACTCTACACTCTATACCCTACACTCTACACTCTTTACCCTACACTCTATACCCTACACTCTATACCCTACACTCTATACCCTACACTCTACACTCTATGCCCTACACTCTACACTCTATACCTTACACTCTACACTCTATTCCTACACTCTATACCCTACACTCTATACCCTACACTCTATACCCTACATTCTACACTCTCTACCCTACACTCTCTACCCTACACTCTATGCCCTACACTCTACACTCTATGCCCTACACTCTACACTCTATACCCTACACTCTATACCCTACACTCTATACCCTACACTCTATACCCTACACTCTACACTCTATGCCCTACACTCTACACTCTATACCTTACACTCTACACTCTATTCCTACACTCTATACCCTACACTCTATACCCTACACTCTATACCCTACATTCTACACTGTCTACCCTACACTCTCTACCCTACACTCTATGCCCTACACTCTACACTCTATGCCCTACACTCTACACTCTATACCCTACACTCTATACCCTACACTCTATACCCTACACTCTACACTCTATACCCTACACTCTATACCCTACACTCTATGCCCTACACTCTATACCCTACACTCTATACCCTACACTCTATACCCTACACTCTACACTCTATACCCTACACTCTATACCCTACACTCTACACTCTATACCCTACACTCTATACCCTACACTCTATACCCTACACTCTACACTCTATACCCTACACTCTATACCCTACACTCTATGCCCTACACTCTATACCCTACACTCTATAACCTACACTCTATACCCTACACTCTATACCCTACACTCTACACTCTATACCCTACACTCTATACCCTACACTCTACACTCTATACCCTACACTCTATACCCTACACTCTATGCCCTACACTCTATACCCTACACTCTATACCCTACACTCTATACCCTACACTCTACACTCTATACCCTACACTCTATACCCTACACTCTATACCCTACAATCTATACCCTACACTCTATACCCTACACTCTATACCCTACACTCTACACTCTATACCCTACACTCTACACCCTACACTCTATACCCTACACTCTATACCCTACACTCTATACCCTACACTCTATACCCTACACTCTACACTCTATGCCCTACACTCTACACTCTATACCCTACACTCTACACTCTATACCCTACACTCTACACTCTTTACCCTACACTCTATACCCTACACTCTATACCCTACACTCTATACCCTACACTCTACACTCTATGCCCTACACTCTACACTCTATACCTTACACTCTACACTCTATTCCTACACTCTATACCCTACACTCTATACCCTACACTCTATACCCTACATTCTACACTCTCTACCCTACACTCTCTACCCTACACTCTATGCCCTACACTCTACACTCTATGCCCTACACTCTACACTCTATACCCTACACTCTATACCCTACACTCTATACCCTACACTCTACACTCTATACCCTACACTCTATACCCTACACTCTATGCCCTACACTCTATACCCTACACTCTATACCCTACACTCTATACCCTACACTCTACACTCTATACCCTACACTCTATACCCTACACTCTACACTCTATACCCTACACTCTATACCCTACACTCTATACCCTACACTCTACACTCTATACCCTACACTCTATACCCTACACTCTATGCCGTACACTCTATACCCTACACTCTATAACCTACACTCTATACCCTACACTCTATACCCTACACTCTACACTCTATACCCTACACTCTATACCCTACACTCTATACCCTACACTCTACACTCTATACCCTACACTCTATACCCTACACTCTATGCCCTACACTCTATACCCTACACTCTATACCCTACACTCTATACCCTACACTCTACACTCTATACCCTACACTCTATACCCTACACTCTATACCCTACACTCTAATCCCTACACTCTACACTCTATACCCTACACTCTATACCCTACACTCTACACTCTATACCTTACACTCTACACTCTATTCCCTACACTCTATACCCTACACTCTATACCCTACACTCTATACCCTACACTCTATACCCAACACTCTATACCATACACTCTATACCCTACACTCTACACTCTATACCCTACACTCTAAACTCTATACCCTACACTCTATACCCTACACTCTATACCCTACACTCTATACCCTACACTCTACACTCTATACCCTACACTCTACACTCTATACTCTACACTCTACACTCTATACCATACACTCTATACCCTACACTCTACACTCTATACTCTACACTCTACACTCTATACCCTACACTTTATACCCTACACTCTATACCCTACACTCTATACCCTACACTCTACTCTCTATGTCCTACACTCTACACTCTATACCCTACACTCTACACTCTATACTCTACACTCTACACTCTATACCCTACACTCTATACCCTACACTCTATACCCTACACTCTATACCCTACACTCTACACTCTATGCCCTACACTCTACACTCTATGCCCTACACTCTACACTCTATTCCCTACACTCTATACCCTACACTCTATACCCTACACTCTATACCCTACACTCTACACTCTCTACCCTACACTCTCTACCCTACACTCTATACCCTACACTCTATACCCTACACTCTACACTCTATACCCTACACTCTACACTCTATACCCTACACTCTATACCCTACACTCTATACCCTACACTCTATACCCTACACTCTATACCCTACACTCTACACTCTATGCCCTACACTCTACACTCTATACCTTACACTCTACACTCTATTCCTACACTCTATACCCTACACTCTATACCCTACACTCTATACCCTACATTCTACACTCTCTACCCTACACTCTCTACCCTACACTCTATGCCCTACACTCTACACTCTATGCCCTACACTCTACACTCTATACCCTACACTCTATACCCTACACTCTATACCCTACACTCTACACTCTATACCCTACACTCTATACCCTACACTCTATGCCCTACACTCTATACCCTACACTCTATACCCTACACTCTATACCCTACACTCTACACTCTATACCCTACACTCTATACCCTACACTCTACACTCTATACCCTACACTCTATACCCTACACTCTATACCCTACACTCTACACTCTATACCCTACACTCTATACCCTACACTCTATGCCCTACACTCTATACCCTACACTCTATAACCTACACTCTATACCCTACACTCTATACCCTACACTCTACACTCTATACCCTACACTCTATACCCTACACTCTATACCCTACACTCTATACCCTACACTCTACACTCTATACCCTACACTCTATACCCTACACTCTATACCCTACACTCTAATCCCTACACTCTACACTCTATACCCTACACTCTATACCCTACACTCTACACTCTATACCTTACACTCTACACTCTATTCCCTACACTCTATACCCTACACTCTATACCCTACACTCTATACCCTACACTCTATACCCAACACTCTATACCATACACTCTATACCCTACACTCTACACTCTATACCCTACACTCTAAACTCTATACCCTACACTCTATACCCTACACTCTATACCCTACACTCTATACCCTACACTCTACACTCTATACCCTACACTCTACACTCTATACTCTACACTCTACACTCTATACCATACACTCTATACCCTACACTCTACACTCTATACTCTACACTCTACACTCTATACCCTACACTTTATACCCTACACTCTATACCCTACACTCTATACCCTACACTCTACTCTCTATGTCCTACACTCTACACTCTATACCCTACACTCTACACTCTATACTCTACACTCTACACTCTATACCCTACACTCTATACCCTACACTCTATACCCTACACTCTATACCCTACACTCTACACTCTATGCCCTACACTCTACACTCTATGCCCTACACTCTACACTCTATTCCCTACACTCTATACCCTACACTCTATACCCTACACTCTATACCCTACACTCTACACTCTCTACCCTACACTCTCTACCCTACACTCTATACCCTACACTCTATACCCTACACTCTACACTCTATACCCTACACTCTACACTCTATACCCTACACTCTATACCCTACACTCTATACCCTACACTCTATACCCTACACTCTATACCCTACACTCTACACTCTATGCCCTACACTCTACACTCTATACCTTACACTCTACACTCTATTCCTACACTCTATACCCTACACTCTATACCCTACACTCTATACCCTACATTCTACACTCTCTACCCTACACTCTCTACCCTACACTCTATGCCCTACACTCTACACTCTATGCCCTACACTCTACACTCTATACCCTACACTCTATACCCTACACTCTATACCCTACACTCTACACTCTATACCCTACACTCTATACCCTACACTCTATGCCCTACACTCTATACCCTACACTCTATACCCTACACTCTATACCCTACACTCTACACTCTATACCCTACACTCTATACCCTACACTCTACACTCTATACCCTACACTCTATACCCTACACTCTATACCCTACACTCTACACTCTATACCCTACACTCTATACCCTACACTCTATGCCCTACACTCTATACCCTACACTCTATAACCTACACTCTATACCCTACACTCTATACCCTACACTCTACACTCTATACCCTACACTCTATACCCTACACTCTATACCCTACACTCTATACCCTACACTCTATGCCCTACACTCTATACCCTACACTCTATACCCTACACTCTATACCCTACACTCTACACTCTATACCCTACACTCTATACCCTACACTCTATACCCTACACTCTAATCCCTACACTCTACACTCTATACCCTACACTCTATACCCTACACTCTATACCTTACACTCTACACTCTATTCCCTACACTCTATACCCTACACTCTATACCCTACACTCTGTACCCTACACTCTATACCCAACACTCTATACCATACACTCTATACCCTACACTCTACACTCTATACCCTACACTCTAAACTCTATACCCTACACTCTATACCCTACACTCTATACCCTACACTCTACACTCTATACCCTACACTCTATACCCTACACTCTATGCCCTACACTCTATACCCTACACTCTATACCCTACACTCTATACCCTACACTCTACACTCTATACCCTACACTCTATACCCTACACTCTATACCCTACACTCTAATCCCTACACTCTACACTCTATACCCTACACTCTATACCCTACACTCTATACCTTACACTCTACACTCTATTCCCTACACTCCTCTATACCCTACACTCTGTACCCTACACTCTATACCCAACACTCTATACCATACACTCTATACCCTACACTCTACACTCTATACCCTACACTCTAAACTCTATACCCTACACTCTATACCCTACACTCTACACTCTATACCCTACACTCTATACCCTACACTCTATACCCTACACTCTAATCCCTACACTCTACACTCTATACCCTACACTCTATACCCTACACTCTATACCTTACACTCTACACTCTATTCCCTACACTCTATACCCTACACTCTATACCCTACACTCTGTACCCTACACTCTATACCCAACACTCTATACCATACACTCTATACCCTACACTCTACACTCTATACCCTACACTCTAAACTCTATACCCTACACTCTATACCCTACACTCTATACCCTACACTCTACACTCTATACTCTACACTCTACACTCTATACCATACACTCTATACCCTACACTCTACACTCTATACTCTACACTCTACACTCTATACCCTACACTCTATACCCTACACTCTATACCCTACACTCTACACTCTATGTCCTACACTCTACACTCTATACCCTACACTCTACACTCTATACTCTACACTCTACACTCTATACCCTACACTCTATACCCTACACTCTATACCCTACACTCTATACCCTACACTCTACACTCTATGCCCTACACTCTACACTCTATGCCCTACACTCTACACTCTATTCCCTACACTCTATACCCTACACTCTATACCCTACACTCTACACTCTATGCCCTACACTCTACACTCTATTCCCTACACTCTATACCCTACACTCTATACCCTACACTCTATACCCTACACTCTACACTCTCTACCCTACACTCTCTACCCTACACTCTATACCCTACACTCTATACCTTACACTCTACACTCTATACCCTACACTCTACACTCTATACCCTACACTCTATACCCTACACTCTATACCCTACACTCTACACTCTATGCCCTACACTCTACACTCTATACCCTACACTCTACACTCTATACTCTACACTCTACACTCTATACCCTACACTCTATACCCTACACTCTATACCCTACACTCTATACCCTACACTCTACACTCTATGCCCTACACTCTACACTCTATGCCCTACACTCTACACTCTATTCCCTACACTCTATACCCTACACTCTATACCCTACACTCTATACCCTACACTCTACACTCTCTACCCTACACTCTCTACCCTACACTCTATACCCTACAGTCTATACCCTACACTCTACACTCTATGCCCTACACTCTACACTCTATACCCTACACTCTATACCCTACACTCTATACCCTACACTCTACACTCTATACCCTACACTCTATACCCTACACTCTATGCCCTACACTCTATACCCTACACTCTATACCCTACACTCTATACCCTACACTCTACACTCTATACCCTACACTCTATACCCTACACTCTATACCCTACACTCTACACTCTATACCCTACACTCTATACCCTACACTCTATACCCTACACTCTACACTCTATACCCTACACTCTATACCCTACACTCTATGCCCTACACTCTATACCCTACACTCTATGCCCTACACTCTATACCCTACACTCTATACCCTACACTCTATACCCTACACTCTACACTCTATACCCTACACTCTATACCCTACACTCTATACCCTACACTCTACACTCTATACCCTACACTCTATACCCTACACTCTACACTCTATACCCTACACTCTAAACTCTATACCCTACACTCTATACCCTACACTCTATACCCTACACTCTATACCCTACACTCTACACTCTATGTCCTACACTCTACACTCTATACCCTACACTCTACACTCTATACTCTACACTCTACACTCTATACCATACACTCTATACCCTACACTCTACACTCTATACTCTACACTCTACACTCTATACCCTACACTCTATACCCTACACTCTATACCCTACACTCTATACCCTACACTCTACACTCTATGTCCTACACTCTACACTCTATACCCTACACTCTACACTCTATACTCTACACTCTACACTCTATACCCTACACTCTATACCCTACACTCTATACCCTACACTCTATACCCTACACTCTACACTCTATGCCCTACACTCTACACTCTATGCCCTACACTCTACACTCTATTCCCTACACTCTATACCCTACACTCTATACCCTACACTCTATACCCTACACTCTACACTCTCTACCCTACACTCTCTACCCTACACTCTATACCCTACACTCTATACCCTACACTCTACACTCTATACCCTACACTCTACACTCTATACCCTACACTCTATACCCTACACTCTATACCCTACACTCTTTACCCTACACTCTACACTCTATGCCCTACACTCTACACTCTATACCTTACACTCTACACTCTATTCCTACACTCTATACCCTACACTCTATACCCTACACTCTATACCCTACATTCTACACTCTCTACCCTACACTCTCTACCCTACACTCTATGCCCTACACTCTACACTCTATGCCCTACACTCTACACTCTATACCCTACACTCTATACCCTACACTCTATACCCTACACTCTACACTCTATACCCTACACTCTATACCCTACACTCTATGCCCTACACTCTATACCCTACACTCTATACCCTACACTCTATACCCTACACTCTACACTCTATACCCTACACTCTATACCCTACACTCTACACTCTATACCCTACACTCTATACCCTACACTCTATACCCTACACTCTACACTCTATACCCTACACTCTATACCCTACACTCTATGCCCTACACTCTATACCCTACACTCTATAACCTACACTCTATACCCTACACTCTATACCCTACACTCTACACTCTATACCCTACACTCTATACCCTACACTCTATACCCTACACTCTACACTCTATACCCTACACTCTATACCCTACACTCTATGCCCTACACTCTATACCCTACACTCTATACCCTACACTCTACACTCTATACCCTACACTCTATACCCTACACTCTATACCCTACACTCTAATCCCTACACTCTACACTCTATACCCTACACTCTATACCCTACACTCTATACCTTACACTCTACACTCTATTCCCTACACTCTATACCCTACACTCTATACCCTACACTCTATACCCTACACCCTATACCCAACACTCTATACCATACACTCTATACCCTACACTCTACACTCTATACCCTACACTCTAAACTCTATACCCTACACTCTATACCCTACACTCTATACCCTACACTCTACACTCTATACCCTACACTCTACACTCTATACTGTACACTCTACACTCTATACCATACACTCTATACCCTACACTCTACACTCTACACTCTACACTCTACACTCTATACCCTACACTCTATACCCTACACTCTATACCCTACACTCTATACCCTACACTCTACACTCTATGTCCTACACTCTACACTCTATACCCTACACTCTACACTCTATACTCTACACTCTACACTCTATACCCTACACTCTATACCCTACACTCTATACCCTACACTCTATACCCTACACTCTACACTCTATGCCCTACACTCTACACTCTATGCCCTACACTCTACACTCTATTCCCTACACTCTATACCCTACACTCTATACCCTACACTCTATACCCTACACTCTACACTCTCTACCCTACACTCTCTACCCTACACTCTATACCCTACACTCTATACCCTACACTCTACACTCTATACCCTACACTCTACACTCTATACCCTACACTCTATACCCTACACTCTATACCCTACACTCTATACCCTACACTCTACACTCTATGCCCTACACTCTACACTCTATACCCTACACTCTACACTCTATACTCTACACTCTATACCCTACACTCTATACCCTACACTCTATACCCTACACTCTATACCCTACACTCTCTACCCTACACTCTACACTCTATGCCCTACACTCTACACTCTATGCCCTACACTCTACACTCTATTCCCTACACTCTATACCCTACACTCTATACCCTACACTCTATACCCTACACTCTACACTCTCTACCCTACACTCTCTACCCTACACTCTATACCCTACACTCTATACCCTACACTCTACACTCTATGCCCTACACTCTACACTCTATACCCTACACTCTATACCCTACACTCTATACCCTACACTCTACACTCTATACCCTACACTCTATACCCTACACTCTATGCCCTACACTCTATACCCTACACTCTATACCCTACACTCTATACCCTACACTCTACACTCTATACCCTACAGTCTATACCCTACACTCTATACCCTACACTCTACACTCTATACCCTACACTCTATACCCTACACTCTATACCCTACACTCTACACTCTATACCCTACACTCTATACCCTACACTCTATGCCCTACACTCTATACCCTACACTCTATGCCCTACACTCTATACCCTACACTCTATACCCTACACTCTATACCCTACACTCTACACTCTATACCCTACACTCTATACCCTACACTCTATACCCTACACTCTACACTCTATACCCTACACTCTATACCCTACACTCTACACTCTATACCCTACACTCTATACCCTACACTCTATGCCCTACACTCTATACCCTACACTCTATACCCTACACTCTATACCCTACACTCTATACCCTACACTCTACACTCTATACCCTACACTCTATACCCTACACTCTACACTCTATACCCTACACTCTATACCCTACACTCTATACCCTACACTCTACACTCTATACCCTACACTCTATACCCTACACTCTATGCCCTACACTCTATACGCTACACTCTATACCCTACACTCTATACCCTACACTATATACCCTACACTCTATACCCTACACTCTACACTCTATACCCTACACTCTATACCCTACACTCTATACCCTACACTCTAATCCCTACACTCTACACTCTATACCCTACACTCTATATCCTACACTCTACACTCTATACCTTACACTCTACACTCTATTCCCTACACTCTATACCCTACACTCTATACCCTAAACTCTATACCCTACACTCTATACCCAACACTCTACACCCTACACTCTATACCCTACACTCTATACCATACACTCTATACCCTACACTCTACACTCTATACCCTACACTCTAAACTCTATACCCTACACTCTATACCCTACACTCTATACCCTACACTCTATACCCTACACTCTACACTCTATACCCTACACTCTACACCCTACACTCTACACTCTATACCCTACACTCTATACCCTACACTCTATACCCTACACTCTACACTCTATACCCTACACTCTATGCCCTACACTCTATACCCTACACTCTATACCCTACACTCTATACCCTACACTATATACCCTACACTCTATACCCTACACTCTAATCCCTACACTCTACACTCTATACCCTACACTCTAATCCCTACACTCTACACTCTATACCCTACACTCTATATCCTACACTCTACACTCTATACCTTACACTCTACACTCTATTCCCTACACTCTATACCCTACACTCTATACCCTAAACTCTATACCCTACACTCTATACCCAACACTCTACACCCTACACTCTATACCCTACACTCTATACCATACACTCTATACCCTACACTCTACACTCTATACCCTACACTCTAAACTCTATACCCTACACTCTATACCCTACACTCTATACCCTACACTCTATACCCTACACTCTACACTCTATACCCTACACTCTACACTCTATACCCTACACTCTATACCCTACACTCTATACCCTACACTCTATACCCTACACTCTATACCCTACACTCTACACTCTATGCCCTACACTCTACACTCTATACCCTACACTCTACACTCTATACCCTACACTCTACACTCTTTACCCTACACTCTATACCCTACACTCTATACCCTACACTCTATACCCTACACTCTACACTCTATGCCCTACACTCTACACTCTATACCTTACACTCTACACTCTATTCCTACACTCTATACCCTACACTCTATACCCTACACTCTATACCCTACATTCTACACTCTCTACCCTACACTCTCTACCCTACACTCTATACCCCACACTCTATACCCTACACTCTATACCCTACACTCTACACTCTATTCCCTACACTCTATACCCTACACTCTATGCCCTACACTCTATACCCTACACTCTATACCCTACACTCTATACCCTACACTCTACACTCTATACCCTACACTCTATACCCTACACTCTATACCCTACACTCTATACCCTACACTCTACTCTCTATGTCCTACACTCTACACTCTATACCCTACACTCTACACTCTATACTCTACACTCTACACTCTATACCCTACACTCTATACCCTACACTCTATACCCTACACTCTATACCCTACACTCTACACTCTATGCCCTACACTCTACACTCTATGCCCTACACTCTACACTCTATTCCCTACACTCTATACCCTACACTCTATACCCTACACTCTATACCCTACACTCTACACTCTCTACCCTACACTCTCTACCCTACACTCTATACCCTACACTCTATACCCTACACTCTACACTCTATACCCTACACTCTACACTCTATACCCTACACTCTATACCCTACACTCTATACCCTACACTCTATACCCTACACTCTACACTCTATGCCCTACACTCTACACTCTATACCTTACACTCTACACTCTATTCCTACACTCTATACCCTACACTCTATACCCTACACTCTATACCCTACATTCTACACTCTCTACCCTACACTCTCTACCCTACACTCTATGCCCTACACTCTACACTCTATGCCCTACACTCTACACTCTATACCCTACACTCTATACCCTACACTCTATACCCTACACTCTACACTCTATACCCTACACTCTCTACCCTACACTCTATGCCCTACACTCTATACCCTACACTCTATACCCTACACTCTATACCCTACACTCTACACTCTATACCCTACACTCTATACCCTACACTCTACACTCTATACCCTACACTCTATACCCTACACTCTATACCCTACACTCTACACTCTATACCCTACACTCTATACCCTACACTCTATGCCCTACACTCTATACCCTACACTCTATAACCTACACTCTATACCCTACACTCTATACCCTACACTCTACACTCTATACCCTACACTCTATACCCTACACTCTATACCCTACACTCTATACCCTACACTCTATGCCCTACACTCTATACCCTACACTCTATACCCTACACTCTATACCCTACACTCTACACTCTATACCCTACACTCTATACCCTACACTCTATACCCTACACTCTAATCCCTACACTCTACACTCTATACCCTACACTCTATACCCTACACTCTATACCTTACACTCTACACTCTATTCCCTACACTCTACACCCTACACTCTATACCCTACACTCTGTACCCTACACTCTATACCCAACACTCTATACCATACACTCTATACCCTACACTCTACACTCTATACCCTACACTCTAAACTCTATACCCTACACTCTATACCCTACACTCTATACCCTACACTCTACACTCTATACCCTACACTCTATACCCTACACTCTATGCCCTACACTCTATACCCTACACTCTATACCCTACACTCTATACCCTACACTCTACACTCTATACCCTACACTCTATACCCTACACTCTATACCCTACACTCTAATCCCTACACTCTACACTCTATACCCTACACTCTATACCCTACACTCTATACCTTACACTCTACACTCTATTCCCTACACTCCTCTATACCCTACACTCTGTACCCTACACTCTATACCCAACACTCTATACCATACACTCTATACCCTACACTCTACACTCTATACCCTACACTCTAAACTCTATACCCTACACTCTATACCCTACACTCTACACTCTATACCCTACACTCTATACCCTACACTCTATACCCTACACTCTAATCCCTACACTCTACACTCTATACCCTACACTCTATACCCTACACTCTATACCTTACACTCTACACTCTATTCCCTACACTCTATACCCTACACTCTATACCCTACACTCTGTACCCTACACTCTATACCCAACACTCTATACCATACACTCTATACCCTACACTCTACACTCTATACCCTACACTCTAAACTCTATACCCTACACTCTATACCCTACACTCTATACCCTACACTCTACACTCTATACTCTACACTCTACACTCTATACCATACACTCTATACCCTACACTCTACACTCTATACTCTACACTCTACACTCTATACCCTACACTCTATACCCTACACTCTATACCCTACACTCTACACTCTATGTCCTACACTCTACACTCTATACCCTACACTCTACACTCTATACTCTACACTCTACACTCTATACCCTACACTCTATACCCTACACTCTATACCCTACACTCTATACCCTACACTCTACACTCTATGCCCTACACTCTACACTCTATGCCCTACACTCTACACTCTATTCCCTACACTCTATACCCTACACTCTATACCCTACACTCTATACCCTACACTCTACACTCTCTACCCTACACTCTCTACCCTACACTCTATACCCTACACTCTATACCTTACACTCTACACTCTATACCCTACACTCTACACTCTATACCCTACACTCTATACCCTACACTCTATACCCTACACTCTACACTCTATGCCCTACACTCTACACTCTATACCCTACACTCTACACTCTATACTCTACACTCTACACTCTATACCCTACACTCTATACCCTACACTCTATACCCTACACTCTATACCCTACACTCTACACTCTATGCCCTACACTCTACACTCTATGCCCTACACTCTACACTCTATTCCCTACACTCTATACCCTACACTCTATACCCTACACTCTATACCCTACACTCTACACTCTCTACCCTACACTCTCTACCCTACACTCTATACCCTACAGTCTATACCCTACACTCTACACTCTATGCCCTACACTCTACACTCTATACCCTACACTCTATACCCTACACTCTATACCCTACACTCTACACTCTATACCCTACACTCTATACCCTACACTCTATGCCCTACACTCTATACCCTACACTCTATACCCTACACTCTATACCCTACACTATACACTCTATACCCTACACTCTATACCCTACACTCTATACCCTACACTCTACACTCTATACCCTACACTCTATACCCTACACTCTATACCCTACACTCTACACTCTATACCCTACACTCTATACCCTACACTCTATGCCCTACACTCTATACCCTACACTCTATGCCCTACACTCTATACCCTACACTCTATACCCTACACTCTATACCCTACACTCTATACCCTACACTCTACACTCTATACCCTACACTCTATACCCTACACTCTACACTCTATACCCTACACTCTAAACTCTATACCCTACACTCTATACCCTACACTCTATACCCTACACTCTATACCCTACACTCTACACTCTATGTCCTACACTCTACACTCTATACCCTACACTCTACACTCTATACTCTACACTCTACACTCTATACCATACACTCTATACCCTACACTCTACACTCTATACTCTACACTCTACACTCTATACCCTACACTCTATACCCTACACTCTATACCCTACACTCTATACCCTACACTCTACACTCTATGTCCTACACTCTACACTCTATACCCTACACTCTACACTCTATACTCTACACTCTACACTCTATACCCTACACTCTATACCCTACACTCTATACCCTACACTCTATACCCTACACTCTACACTCTATGCCCTACACTCTACACTCTATGCCCTACACTCTACACTCTATTCCCTACACTCTATACCCTACACTCTATACCCTACACTCTATACCCTACACTCTACACTCTCTACCCTACACTCTCTACCCTACACTCTATACCCTACACTCTATACCCTACACTCTACACTCTATACCCTACACTCTACACTCTATACCCTACACTCTATACCCTACACTCTATACCCTACACTCTTTACCCTACACTCTACACTCTATGCCCTACACTCTACACTCTATACCTTACACTCTACACTCTATTCCCTACACTCTATACCCTACACTCTATACCCTACACTCTATACCCTACATTCTACACTCTCTACCCTACACTCTCTACCCTACACTCTATGCCCTACACTCTACACTCTATGCCCTACACTCTACACTCTATACCCTACACTCTATACCCTACACTCTATACCCTACACTCTACACTCTATACCCTACACTCTATACCCTACACTCTATGCCCTACACTCTATACCCTACACTCTATACCCTACACTCTATACCCTACACTCTACACTCTATACCCTACACTCTATACCCTACACTCTACACTCTATACCCTACACTCTATACCCTACACTCTATACCCTACACTCTACACTCTATACCCTACACTCTATACCCTACACTCTATGCCCTACACTCTATACCCTACACTCTATAACCTACACTCTATACCCTACACTCTATACCCTACACTCTACACTCTATACCCTACACTCTATACCCTACACTCTATACCCTACACTCTACACTCTATACCCTACACTCTATACCCTACACTCTATGCCCTACACTCTATACCCTACACTCTATACCCTACACTCTACACTCTATACCCTACACTCTATACCCTACACTCTATACCCTACACTCTAATCCCTACACTCTACACTCTATACCCTACACTCTATACCCTACACTCTATACCTTACACTCTACACTCTATTCCCTACACTCTATACCCTACACTCTATACCCTACACCCTATACCCAACACTCTATACCATACACTCTATACCCTACACTCTACACTCTATACCCTACACTCTAAACTCTATACCCTACACTCTATACCCTACACTCTATACCCTACACTCTACACTCTATACCCTACACTCTACACTCTATACTGTACACTCTACACTCTATACCATACACTCTATACCCTACACTCTACACTCTATACTCTACACTCTACACTCTATACCCTACACTCTATACCCTACACTCTATACCCTACACTCTATACCCTACACTCTACACTCTATGTCCTACACTCTACACTCTATACCCTACACTCTACACTCTATACTCTACACTCTACACTCTATACCCTACACTCTATACCCTACACTCTATACCCTACACTCTATACCCTACACTCTACACTCTATGCCCTACACTCTACACTCTATGCCCTACACTCTACACTCTATTCCCTACACTCTATACCCTACACTCTATACCCTACACTCTATACCCTACACTCTACACTCTCTACCCTACACTCTCTACCCTACACTCTATACCCTACACTCTATACCCTACACTCTACACTCTATACCCTACACTCTACACTCTATACCCTACACTCTATACCCTACACTCTATACCCTACACTCTACACTCTATGCCCTACACTCTACACTCTATACCCTACACTCTACACTCTATACTCTACACTCTACACTCTATACCCTACACTCTATACCCTACACTCTATACCCTACACTCTCTACCCTACACTCTACACTCTATGCCCTACACTCTACACTCTATGCCCTACACTCTACACTCTATTCCCTACACTCTATACCCTACACTCTATACCCTACACTCTATACCCTACACTCTACACTCTCTACCCTACACTCTCTACCCTACACTCTATACCCTACACTCTATACCCTACACTCTACACTCTATGCCCTACACTCTACACTCTATACCCTACACTCTATACTCTACACTCTATACCCTACACTCTACACTCTATACCCTACACTCTATACCCTACACTCTATGCCCTACACTCTATACCCTACACTCTATACCCTACACTCTATACCCTACACTCTACACTCTATACCCTACAGTCTATTCCCTACACTCTATACCCTACACTCTACACTCTATACCCTACACTCTATACCCTACACTCTATACCCTACACTCTACACTCTATACCCTACACTCTATACCCTACACTCTATGCCCTACACTCTATACCCTACACTCTATGCCCTACACTCTATACCCTACACTCTATACCCTACACTCTATACCCTACACTCTACACTCTATACCCTACACTCTATACCCTACACTCTATACCCTACACTCTACACTCTATACCCTACACTCTATACCCTACACTCTACACTCTATACCCTACACTCTATACCCTACACTCTATGCCCTACACTCTATACCCTACACTCTATACCCTACACTCTATACCCTACACTCTATACCCTACACTCTACACTCTATACCCTACACTCTATACCCTACACTCTACACTCTATACCCTACACTCTATACCCTACACTCTATACCCTACACTCTACACTCTATACCCTACACTCTATACCCTACACTCTATGCCCTACACTCTATACCCTACACTCTATACCCTACACTCTATACCCTACACTATATACCCTACACTCTATACCCTACACTCTACACTCTATACCCTACACTCTATACCCTACACTCTATACCCTACACTCTAATCCCTACACTCTACACTCTATACCCTACACTCTATATCCTACACTCTACACTCTATACCTTACACTCTACACTCTATTCCCTACACTCTATACCCTACACTCTATACCCTAAACTCTATACCCTACACTCTATACCCAACACTCTACACCCTACACTCTATACCCTACACTCTATACCATACACTCTATACCCTACACTCTACACTCTATACCCTACACTCTAAACTCTATACCCTACACTCTATACCCTACACTCTATACCCTACACTCTATACCCTACACTCTATACTCTATACCCTACACTCTACACCCTACACTCTACACTCTATACCCTACACTCTATACCCTACACTCTATACCCTACACTCTACACTCTATACCCTACACTCTATGCCCTACACTCTATACCCTACACTCTATACCCTACACTCTATACCCTACACTATATACCCTACACTCTATACCCTACACTCTAATCCCTACACTCTACACTCTATACCCTACACTCTAATCCCTACACTCTACACTCTATACCCTACACTCTATATCCTACACTCTACACTCTATACCTTACACTCTACACTCTATTCCCTACACTCTATACCCTACACTCTATACCCTAAACTCTATACCCTACACTCTATACCCAACACTCTACACCCTACACTCTATACCCTACACTCTATACCATACACTCTATACCCTACACTCTACACTCTATACCCTACACTCTAAACTCTATACCCTACACTCTATACCCTACACTCTATACCCTACACTCTATACCCTACACTCTACACTCTATACCCTACACTCTACACTCTATACCCTACACTCTATACCCTACACTCTATACCCTACACTCTATACCCTACACTCTATACCCTACACTCTACACTCTATGCCCTACACTCTACACTCTATACCCTACACTCTACACTCTATACCCTACACTCTACACTCTTTACCCTACACTCTATACCCTACACTCTATACCCTACACTCTATACCCTACACTCTACACTCTATGCCCTACACTCTACACTCTATACCTTACACTCTACACTCTATTCCTACACTCTATACCCTACACTCTATACCCTACACTCTATACCCTACATTCTACACTCTCTACCCTACACTCTCTACCCTACACTCTATACCCTACACTCTACACTCTATGCCCTACACTCTACACTCTATACCCCACACTCTATACCCTACACTCTATACCCTACACTCTACACTCTATTCCCTACACTCTATACCCTACACTCTATGCCCTACACTCTATACCCTACACTCTATACCCTACACTCTATACCCTACACTCTACACTCTATACCCTACACTCTATACCCTACACTCTACACTCTATACCCTACACTCTATACCCTACACTCTATACCCTACACTCTACACTCTATACCCTACACTCTATACCCTACACTCTATGCCCTACACTCTATACCCTACACTCTATACCCTACACTCTATACCCTACACTCTATACCCTACACTCTACACTCTATACCCTACACTCTATACCCTACACTCTACACTCTATACCCTACACTCTATACCCTACACTCTATGCCCTACACTCTATACCCTACACTCTATACCCTACACTCTATACCCTACACTCTACACTCTATACCCTACACTCTAATCCCTACACTCTACACTCTATACCCTACACTCTATACCCTACACTCTACACTCTATACCTTACACTCTACACTCTATTCACTACACTCTATACCCTACACTCTATACCCTACACTCTATACCCTACACTCTATACCCAACACTCTATACCATACACTCTATACCCTACACTCTACACTCTATACCCTACACTCTAAACTCTATACCCTACACTCTATACCCTACACTCTATACCCTACACTCTATACCCTACACTCTACACTCTATACCCTACACTCTACACTCTATACTCTACACTGTATACCATACACTCTATACCCTACACTCTACACTCTATACCCTACACTCTACACTCTATACCCTACACTCTATACCCTACACTCTATACCCTACACTCTATACCCTACACTCTACACTCTATGCCCTACACTCTACACTCTATACCCTACACTCTACACTCTATACTCTACACTCTACACTCTATACCCTACACTCTATACCCTACACTCTATACCCTACACTCTATACCCTACACTCTACACTCTATGCCCTACACTCTACACTCTATGCCTTACACTCTACACTCTATTCCCTACACTCTATACCCTACACTCTATACCCTACACTCTATACCCTACACTCTACACTCTCTACCCTACACTCTATACCCTACACTCTATACCCTACACTCTACACTCTATACCCTACACTCTACACTCTATACCCTACACTCTATACCCTACACTCTATACCCTACACTCTACACTCTATGCCCTACACTCTACATATACCCTACACTCTATACCCTACACTCTACACTCTATACCCTACACTCTACACTCTATACCCTACACTCTATACCCTACACTCTATACCCTACACTCTACACTCTATGCCCTACACTCTACACTCTATACCCTACACTCTATACCCTACACTCTATACCCTACACTCTACACTCTATACCCTACACTCTATACCCTACACTCTATGCCCTACACTCTATACCCTACACTCTATACCCTACACTCTATACCCTACACTCTACACTCTATACTCTACACTCTACACTCTATACCCTACACTCTATACCCTACACTCTATACCCTACACTCTATACCCTACACTCTACACTCTATGCCCTACACTCTACACTCTATGCCCTACACTCTACACTCTATTCCCTACACTCTATACCCTACACTCTATACCCTACACTCTATACCCTACACTCTACACTCTATACCCTACACTCTCTACCCTACACTCTATACCCTACACTCTATACCCTACACTCTACACTCTATACCCTACACTCTACACTCTATACCCTACACTCTATACCCTACACTCTATACCCTACACTCTACACTCTATGCCCTACACTCTACACTCTATACCCTACACTCTATACCCTACGCTCTATACCCTACACTCTATACCCTACACTCTACACTCTATACCCTACACTCTATACCCTACACTCTATACCCTACACTCTACACTCTATACCCTACACTCTATACCCTACACTCTATGCCCTACACTCTATACCCTACACTCTATACCCTACACTCTATACCCTACACTCTACACTCTATACCCTACACTCTATACCCTACACTCTATACCCTACACTCTAATCCCTACACTCTACACTCTATACCCTACACTCTATACCCTACACTCTACACTCTATACCTTACACTCTACACTCTATTCCCTACACTCTATACCCTACACTCAATACCCTACACTCTATACCCTACACTCTATACCCAACACTCTACACCCTACACTCTATACCCTACACTCTATACCATACACTCTATACCCTACACTCTACACTCTATACCCTACACTCTAAACTCTATACCCTACACTCTATACCCTACACTCTATACCCAACACTCTACACCCTACACTCTATACCCTACACTCTATACCATACACTCTATACCCTACACTCTACACTCTATACCCTACACTCTAAACTCTATACCCTACACTCTACACCCTACACTCTATACCCTACACTCTATACCCTACACTCTATACCCTACACTCTACACTCTATACCCTACACTCTATACCCTACACTCTATGCCCTACACTCTATACCCTACACTCTATACCCTACACTCTATACCCTACACTCTACACTCTATACCCTACAGTCTATACCCTACACTCTATACCCTACACTCTACACTCTATACCCTACACTCTATACCCTACACTCTATACCCTACACTCTACACTCTATACCCTACACTCTATACCCTACACTCTATGCCCTACACTCTATACCCTACACTCTATGCCCTACACTCTATACCCTACACTCTATACCCTACACTCTATACCCTACACTCTACACTCTATACCCTACACTCTATACCCTACACTCTATACCCTACACTCTACACTCTATACCCTACACTCTATACCCTACACTCTACACTCTATACCCTACACTCTATACCCTACACTCTATGCCCTACACTCTATACCCTACACTCTATACCCTACACTCTATACCCTACACTCTATACCCTACACTCTACACTCTATACCCTACACTCTATACCCTACACTCTACACTCTATACCCTACACTCTATACCCTACACTCTATACCCTACACTCTACACTCTATACCCTACACTCTATACCCTACACTCTATGCCCTACACTCTATACCCTACACTCTATACCCTACACTCTATACCCTACACTATATACCCTACACTCTATACCCTACACTCTACACTCTATACCCTACACTCTATACCCTACACTCTATACCCTACACTCTAATCCCTACACTCTACACTCTATACCCTACACTCTATATCCTACACTCTACACTCTATACCTTACACTCTACACTCTATTCCCTACACTCTATACCCTACACTCTATACCCTAAACTCTATACCCTACACTCTATACCCAACACTCTACACCCTACACTCTATACCCTACACTCTATACCATACACTCTATACCCTACACTCTACACTCTATACCCTACACTCTAAACTCTATACCCTACACTCTATACCCTACACTCTATACCCTACACTCTATACCCTACACTCTATACTCTATACCCTACACTCTACACCCTACACTCTACACTCTATACCCTACACTCTATACCCTACACTCTATACCCTACACTCTACACTCTATACTCTACACTCTATGCCCTACACTCTATACCCTACACTCTATACCCTACACTCTATACCCTACACTATATACCCTACACTCTATACCCTACACTCTAATCCCTACACTCTACACTCTATACCCTACACTCTAATCCCTACACTCTACACTCTATACCCTACACTCTATATCCTACACTCTACACTCTATACCTTACACTCTACACTCTATTCCCTACACTCTATACCCTACACTCTATACCCTAAACTCTATACCCTACACTCTATACCCAACACTCTACACCCTACACTCTATACCCTACACTCTATACCATACACTCTATACCCTACACTCTACACTCTATACCCTACACTCTAAACTCTATACCCTACACTCTATACCCTACACTCTATACCCTACACTCTATACCCTACACTCTACACTCTATACCCTACACTCTACACTCTATACCCTACACTCTATACCCTACACTCTATACCCTACACTCTATACCCTACACTCTATACCCTACACTCTACACTCTATGCCCTACACTCTACACTCTATACCCTACACTCTACACTCTATACCCTACACTCTACACTCTTTACCCTACACTCTATACCCTACACTCTATACCCTACACTCTATACCCTACACTCTATACCCTACACTCTACACTCTATGCCCTACACTCTACACTCTATACCCTACACTCTACACTCTATACTCTACACTCTACACTCTATACCCTACACTCTATACCCTACACTCTATACCCTACACTCTCTACCCTACACTCTACACTCTATGCCCTACACTCTACACTCTATGCCCTACACTCTACACTCTATTCCCTACACTCTATACCCTACACTCTATACCCTACACTCTATACCCTACACTCTACACTCTCTACCCTACACTCTCTACCCTACACTCTATACCCTACACTCTATACCCTACACTCTACACTCTATGCCCTACACTCTACACTCTATACCCTACACTCTATACCCTACACTCTATACCCTACACTCTACACTCTATACCCTACACTCTATACCCTACACTCTATGCCCTACACTCTATACCCTACACTCTATACCCTACACTCTATACCCTACACTCTACACTCTATACCCTACAGTCTATACCCTACACTCTATACCCTACACTCTACACTCTATACCCTACACTCTATACCCTACACTCTATACCCTACACTCTACACTCTATACCCTACACTCTATACCCTACACTCTATGCCCTACACTCTATACCCTACACTCTATGCCCTACACTCTATACCCTACACTCTATACCCTACACTCTATACCCTACACTCTACACTCTATACCCTACACTCTATACCCTACACTCTATACCCTACACTCTACACTCTATACCCTACACTCTATACCCTACACTCTACACTCTATACCCTACACTCTATACCCTACACTCTATGCCCTACACTCTATACCCTACACTCTATACCCTACACTCTATACCCTACACTCTATACCCTACACTCTACACTCTATACCCTACACTCTATACCCTACACTCTACACTCTATACCCTACACTCTATACCCTACACTCTATACCCTACACTCTACACTCTATACCCTACACTCTATACCCTACACTCTATGCCCTACACTCTATACCCTACACTCTATACCCTACACTCTATACCCTACACTATATACCCTACACTCTATACCCTACACTCTACACTCTATACCCTACACTCTATACCCTACACTCTATACCCTACACTCTAATCCCTACACTCTACACTCTATACCCTACACTCTATATCCTACACTCTACACTCTATACCTTACACTTTACACTCTATTCCCTACACTCTATACCCTACACTCTATACCCTAAACTCTATACCCTACACTCTATACCCAACACTCTACACCCTACACTCTATACCCTACACTCTATACCATACACTCTATACCCTACACTCTACACTCTATACCCTACACTCTAAACTCTATACCCTACACTCTATACCCTACACTCTATACCCTACACTCTATACCCTACACTCTATACTCTATACCCTACACTCTACACCCTACACTCTACACTCTATACCCTACACTCTATACCCTACACTCTATACCCTACACTCTACACTCTATACCCTACACTCTATGCCCTACACTCTATACCCTACACTCTATACCCTACACTCTATACCCTACACTATATACCCTACACTCTATACCCTACACTCTAATCCCTACACTCTACACTCTATACCCTACACTCTAATCCCTACACTCTACACTCTATACCCTACACTCTATATCCTACACTCTACACTCTATACCTTACACTCTACACTCTATTCCCTACACTCTATACCCTACACTCTATACCCTAAACTCTATACCCTACACTCTATACCCAACACTCTACACCCTACACTCTATACCCTACACTCTATACCATACACTCTATACCCTACACTCTACACTCTATACCCTACACTCTAAACTCTATACCCTACACTCTATACCCTACACTCTATACCCTACACTCTATACCCTACACTCTACACTCTATACCCTACACTCTACACTCTATACCCTACACTCTATACCCTACACTCTATACCCTACACTCTATACCCTACACTCTATACCCTACACTCTACACTCTATGCCCTACACTCTACACTCTATACCCTACACTCTACACTCTATACCCTACACTCTACACTCTTTACCCTACACTCTATACCCTACACTCTATACCCTACACTCTATACCCTACACTCTACACTCTATGCCCTACACTCTACACTCTATACCTTACACTCTACACTCTATTCCTACACTCTATACCCTACACTCTATACCCTACACTCTATACCCTACATTCTACACTCTCTACCCTACACTCTCTACCCTACACTCTATACCCTACACTCTACACTCTATGCCCTACACTCTACACTCTATACCCCACACTCTATACCCTACACTCTATACCCTACACTCTACACTCTATTCCCTACACTCTATACCCTACACTCTATGCCCTACACTCTATACCCTACACTCTATACCCTACACTCTATACCCTACACTCTACACTCTATACCCTACACTCTATACCCTACACTCTACACTCTATACCCTACACTCTATACCCTACACTCTATACCCTACACTCTACACTCTATACCCTACACTCTATACCCTACACTCTATGCCCTACACTCTATACCCTACACTCTATACCCTACACTCTATACCCTACACTCTATACCCTACACTCTACACTCTATACCCTACACTCTATACCCTACACTCTACACTCTATACCCTACACTCTATACCCTACACTCTATGCCCTACACTCTATACCCTACACTCTATACCCTACACTCTATACCCTACACTCTACACTCTATACCCTACACTCTAATCCCTACACTCTACACTCTATACCCTACACTCTATACCCTACACTCTACACTCTATACCTTACACTCTACACTCTATTCACTACACTCTATACCCTACACTCTATACCCTACACTCTATACCCTACACTCTATACCCAACACTCTATACCATACACTCTATACCCTACACTCTACACTCTATACCCTACACTCTAAACTCTATACCCTACACTCTATACCCTACACTCTATACCCTACACTCTATACCCTACACTCTACACTCTATACCCTACACTCTACACTCTATACTCTACACTGTATACCATACACTCTATACCCTACACTCTACACTCTATACCCTACACTCTACACTCTATACCCTACACTCTATACCCTACACTCTATACCCTACACTCTATACCCTACACTCTACACTCTATGCCCTACACTCTACACTCTATACCCTACACTCTACACTCTATACTCTACACTCTACACTCTATACCCTACACTCTATACCCTACACTCTATACCCTACACTCTATACCCTACACTCTACACTCTATGCCCTACACTCTACACTCTATGCCTTACACTCTACACTCTATTCCCTACACTCTATACCCTACACTCTATACCCTACACTCTATACCCTACACTCTACACTCTCTACCCTACACTCTATACCCTACACTCTATACCCTACACTCTACACTCTATACCCTACACTCTACACTCTATACCCTACACTCTATACCCTACACTCTATACCCTACACTCTACACTCTATGCCCTACACTCTACATATACCCTACACTCTATACCCTACACTCTACACTCTATACCCTACACTCTACACTCTATACCCTACACTCTATACCCTACACTCTATACCCTACACTCTACACTCTATGCCCTACACTCTACACTCTATACCCTACACTCTATACCCTACACTCTATACCCTACACTCTACACTCTATACCCTACACTCTATACCCTACACTCTATGCCCTACACTCTATACCCTACACTCTATACCCTACACTCTATACCCTACACTCTACACTCTATACTCTACACTCTACACTCTATACCCTACACTCTATACCCTACACTCTATACCCTACACTCTATACCCTACACTCTACACTCTATGCCCTACACTCTACACTCTATGCCCTACACTCTACACTCTATTCCCTACACTCTATACCCTACACTCTATACCCTACACTCTATACCCTACACTCTACACTCTATACCCTACACTCTCTACCCTACACTCTATACCCTACACTCTATACCCTACACTCTACACTCTATACCCTACACTCTACACTCTATACCCTACACTCTATACCCTACACTCTATACCCTACACTCTACACTCTATGCCCTACACTCTACACTCTATACCCTACACTCTATACCCTACGCTCTATACCCTACACTCTATACCCTACACTCTACACTCTATACCCTACACTCTATACCCTACACTCTATACCCTACACTCTACACTCTATACCCTACACTCTATACCCTACACTCTATGCCCTACACTCTATACCCTACACTCTATACCCTACACTCTATACCCTACACTCTACACTCTATACCCTACACTCTATACCCTACACTCTATACCCTACACTCTAATCCCTACACTCTACACTCTATACCCTACACTCTATACCCTACACTCTACACTCTATACCTTACACTTTACACTCTATTCCCTACACTCTATACCCTACACTCAATACCCTACACTCTATACCCTACACTCTATACCCAACACTCTACACCCTACACTCTATACCCTACACTCTATACCATACACTCTATACCCTACACTCTACACTCTATACCCTACACTCTAAACTCTATACCCTACACTCTATACCCTACACTCTATACCCAACACTCTGCACCCTACACTCTATACCCTACACTCTATACCATACACTCTATACCCTACACTCTACACTCTATACCCTACACTCTAAACTCTATACCCTACACTCTACACCCTACACTCTATACCCTACACTCTATACCCTACACTCTATACCCTACACTCTACACTCTATACCCTACACTCTATACCCTACACTCTATGCCCTACACTCTATACCCTACACTCTATACCCTACACTCTATACCCTACACTCTACACTCTATACCCTACAGTCTATACCCTACACTCTATACCCTACACTCTACACTCTATACCCTACACTCTATACCCTACACTCTATACCCTACACTCTACACTCTATACCCTACACTCTATACCCTACACTCTATGCCCTACACTCTATACCCTACACTCTATGCCCTACACTCTATACCCTACACTCTATACCCTACACTCTATACCCTACACTCTACACTCTATACCCTACACTCTATACCCTACACTCTATACCCTACACTCTACACTCTATACCCTACACTCTATACCCTACACTCTACACTCTATACCCTACACTCTATACCCTACACTCTATGCCCTACACTCTATACCCTACACTCTATACCCTACACTCTATACCCTACACTCTATACCCTACACTCTACACTCTATACCCTACACTCTATACCCTACACTCTACACTCTATACCCTACACTCTATACCCTACACTCTATACCCTACACTCTACACTCTATACCCTACACTCTATACCCTACACTCTATGCCCTACACTCTATACCCTACACTCTATACCCTACACTCTATACCCTACACTATATACCCTACACTCTATACCCTACACTCTACACTCTATACCCTACACTCTATACCCTACACTCTATACCCTACACTCTAATCCCTACACTCTACACTCTATACCCTACACTCTATATCCTACACTCTACACTCTATACCTTACACTCTACACTCTATTCCCTACACTCTATACCCTACACTCTATACCCTAAACTCTATACCCTACACTCTATACCCAACACTCTACACCCTACACTCTATACCCTACACTCTATACCATACACTCTATACCCTACACTCTACACTCTATACCCTACACTCTAAACTCTATACCCTACACTCTATACCCTACACTCTATACCCTACACTCTATACCCTACACTCTATACTCTATACCCTACACTCTACACCCTACACTCTACACTCTATACCCTACACTCTATACCCTACACTCTATACCCTACACTCTACACTCTATACCCTACACTCTATGCCCTACACTCTATACCCTACACTCTATACCCTACACTCTATACCCTACACTATATACCCTACACTCTATACCCTACACTCTAATCCCTACACTCTACACTCTATACCCTACACTCTAATCCCTACACTCTACACTCTATACCCTACACTCTATATCCTACACTCTACACTCTATACCTTACACTCTACACTCTATTCCCTACACTCTATACCCTACACTCTATACCCTAAACTCTATACCCTACACTCTATACCCAACACTCTACACCCTACACTCTATACCCTACACTCTATACCATACACTCTATACCCTACACTCTACACTCTATACCCTACACTCTAAACTCTATACCCTACACTCTATACCCTACACTCTATACCCTACACTCTATACCCTACACTCTACACTCTATACCCTACACTCTACACTCTATACCCTACACTCTATACCCTACACTCTATACCCTACACTCTATACCCTACACTCTATACCCTACACTCTACACTCTATGCCCTACACTCTACACTCTATACCCTACACTCTACACTCTATACCCTACACTCTACACTCTTTACCCTACACTCTATACCCTACACTCTATACCCTACACTCTATACCCTACACTCTACACTCTATGCCTTACACTCTACACTCTATACCTTACACTCTACACTCTATTCCTACACTCTATACCCTACACTCTATACCCTACACTCTATACCCTACATTCTACACTCTCTACCCTACACTCTCTACCCTACACTCTATACCCTACACTCTACACTCTATGCCCTACACTCTACACTCTATACCCCACACTCTATACCCTACACTCTATACCCTACACTCTACACTCTATTCCCTACACTCTATACCCTACACTCTATGCCCTACACTCTATACCCTACACTCTATACCCTACACTCTATACCCTACACTCTACACTCTATACCCTACACTCTATACCCTACACTCTACACTCTATACCCTACACTCTATACCCTACACTCTATACCCTACACTCTACACTCTATACCCTACACTCTATACCCTACACTCTATGCCCTACACTCTATACCC
This sequence comes from Ranitomeya imitator, assembly GCF_032444005.1. NCBI lineage: Eukaryota > Metazoa > Chordata > Amphibia > Anura > Dendrobatidae > Ranitomeya > Ranitomeya imitator. Next base: position 990,640 of record NW_027193849.1, on the reverse strand, counting down.
TACACTCTATACCCTACACTCTATACCCTACACTCTATACCCTACACTCTACACTCTATACCCTACACTCTATACCCTACACTCTACACTCTATACCCTACACTCTATACCCTACACTCTATGCCCTACACTCTATACCCTACACTCTATACCCTACACTCTATACCCTACACTCTACACTCTATACCCTACACTCTAATCCCTACACTCTACACTCTATACCCTACACTCTATACCCTACACTCTACACTCTATACCTTACACTCTACACTCTATTCACTACACTCTATACCCTACACTCTATACCCTACACTCTATACCCTACACTCTATACCCAACACTCTATACCATACACTCTATACCCTACACTCTACACTCTATACCCTACACTCTAAACTCTATACCCTACACTCTATACCCTACACTCTATACCCTACACGCTATACCCTACACTCTACACTCTATACCCTACACTCTACACTCTATACTCTACACTGTATACCATACACTCTATACCCTACACTCTACACTCTATACCCTACACTCTACACTCTATACCCTACACTCTATACCCTACACTCTATACCCTACACTCTATACCCTACACTCTACACTCTATGCCCTACACTCTACACTCTATACCCTACACTCTACACTCTATACTCTACACTCTACACTCTATACCCTACACTCTATACCCTACACTCTATACCCTACACTCTATACCCTACACTCTACACTCTATGCCCTACACTCTACACTCTATGCCTTACACTCTACACTCTATTCCCTACACTCTATACCCTACACTCTATACCCTACACTCTATACCCTACACTCTACACTCTCTACCCTACACTCTATACCCTACACTCTATACCCTACACTCTACACTCTATACCCTACACTCTACACTCTATACCCTACACTCTATACCCTACACTCTACACTCTATGCCCTACACTCTACATATACCCTACACTCTATACCCTACACTCTACACTCTATACCCTACACTCTACACTCTATACCCTACACTCTATACCCTACACTCTATACCCTACACTCTACACTCTATGCCCTACACTCTACACTCTATACCCTACACTCTATACCCTACACTCTATACCCTACACTCTACACTCTATACCCTACACTCTATACCCTACACTCTATGCCCTACACTCTATACCCTACACTCTATACCCTACACTCTATACCCTACACTCTACACTCTATACTCTACACTCTACACTCTATACCCTACACTCTATACCCTACACTCTATACCCTACACTCTATACCCTACACTCTACACTCTATGCCCTACACTCTACACTCTATGCCCTACACTCTACACTCTATTCCCTACACTCTATACCCTACACTCTATACCCTACACTCTATACCCTACACTCTACACTCTATACCCTACACTCTCTACCCTACACTCTATACCCTACACTCTATACCCTACACTCTACACTCTATACCCTACACTCTACACTCTATACCCTACACTCTATACCCTACACTCTATACCCTACACTCTACACTCTATGCCCTACACTCTACACTCGATACCCTACACTCTATACCCTACGCTCTATACCCTACACTCTATACCCTACACTCTACACTCTATACCCTACACTCTATACCCTACACTCTATACCCTACACTCTACACTCTATACCCTACACTCTATACCCTACACTCTATGCCCTACACTCTATACCCTACACTCTATACCCTACACTCTATACCCTACACTCTACACTCTATACCCTACACTCTATACCCTACACTCTATACCCTACACTCTAATCCCTACACTCTACACTCTATACCCTACACTCTATACCCTACACTCTACACTCTATACCTTACACTCTACACTCTATTCCCTACACTCTATACCCTACACTCAATACCCTACACTCTATACCCTACACTCTATACCCAACACTCTACACCCTACACTCTATACCCTACACTCTATACCATACACTCTATACCCTACACTCTACACTCTATACCCTACACTCTAAACTCTATACCCTACACTCTATACCCTACACTCTATACCCTACACTCTAATCCCTACACTCTACACTCTATACCCTACACTCTATACCCTACACTCTACACTCTATACCTTACACTCTACACTCTATTCCCTACACTCTATACCCTACACTCTATACCCTACACTCTATACCCTACACTCTATACCCAACACTCTATACCATACACTCTATACCCTACACTCTACACTCTATACCCTACACTCTAAACTCTATACCCTACACTCTATACCCTACACTCTATACCCTACACTCTATACCCTACACTCTACACTCTATACCCTACACTCTACACTCTATACTCTACACTCTATACCATACACTCTATACCCTACACTCTACACTCTATACCCTACACTCTATACCCTACACTCTATACCCTACACTCTATACCCTACACTCTATACCCTACACTCTACACTCTATGCCCTACACTCTACACTCTATACCCTACACTCTACACTCTATACTCTACACTCTACACTCTATACCCTACACTCTATACCCTACACTCTATACCCTACACTCTATACCCTACACTCTACACTCTATGCCCTACACTCTACACTCTATGCCTTACACTCTACACTCTATTCCCTACACTCTATACCCTACACTCTATACCCTACACTCTATACCCTACACTCTACACTCTCTACCCTACACTCTATACCCTACACTCTATACCCTACACTCTACACTCTATACCCTACACTCTACACTCTATACCCTACACTCTATACCCTACACTCTATACCCTACACTCTACACTCTATGCCCTACACTCTACATATACCCTACACTCTATACCCTACACTCTACACTCTATACCCTACACTCTACACTCTATACCCTACACTCTATACCCTACACTCTATACCCTACACTCTACACTCTATGCCCTACACTCTACAATCTATACCCTACACTCTATACCCTACACTCTATACCCTACACTCTACACTCTATACCCTACACTCTATACCCTACACTCTATGCCCTACACTCTATACCCTACACTCTATACCCTACACTCTATACCCTACACTCTACACTCTATACTCTACACTCTACACTCCATACCCTACACTCTATACCCTACACTCTATACCCTACACTCTATACTCTATGCCCTTCACTCCACACTCTATTCCCTACACTCTATACCCTACACTCTATACCCTACACTCTATACCCTACCCTCTACACTCTATACCCTACACTCTCTACCCTACACTCTATACCCTACACTCTATACCCTACACTCTACACTCTATACCCTACACTCTACACTCTATACCCTACACTCTATACCCTACACTCTATACCCTACACTCTACACTCTATGCCCTACACTCTACACTCTATACCCTACACTCTATACCCTACACTCTATACCCTACACTCTATACCCTACACTCTACACTCTATACCCTACACTCTATACCCTACACTCTATACCCTACACTCTACACTCTATACCCTACACTCTATACCCTACACTCTATGCCCTACACTCTATACCCTACACTCTATACCCTACACTCTATACCCTACACTCTACACTCTATACCCTACACTCTATACCCTACACTCTACACTCTATACCCTACACTCTATACCCTACACTCTATACCCTACACTCTAATCCCTACACTCTACACTCTATACCCTACAATCTATACCCTACACTCTACACTCTATACCTTACACTCTACACTCTATTCCCTACACTCTATACCCTACACTCAATACCCTACACTCTATACCCTACACTCTATACCCAACACTCTACACCCTACACTCTATACCCTACACTCTATACCATACACTCTATACCCTACACTCTACACTCTATACCCTACACTCTAAACTCTATACCCTACACTCTATACCCTACACTCTATACCCTACACTCTATACCCTACACTCTACACTCTATACCCTACACTCTACACTCTACACCCTACACTCTATACCCTACACTCTATACCCTACACTCTATACCCTACACTCTACACTCTATGCCCTACACTCTACACTCTATACCCTACACTCTACACTCTATACTCTACACTCTACACTCTATACCCTACACTCTATACCCTACACTCTATACCCTACACTCTATACCCTACACTCTACACTCTATGCCCTACACTCTACACTCTATGCCCTACACTCTACACTCTATTCCCTACACTCTATACCCTACACTCTATACCCTACACTCTATACCCTACACTCTACACTCTCTACCCTACACTCTCTACCCTACACTCTATACCCTACACTCTATACCCTATACCCTACACTCTATACCCTACACTCTACACTCTATACCCTACACTCTACACTCTATACCCTACACTCTATACCCTACACTCTATACCCTACACTCTACACGTCTATACCCTACACTCTATACCCTACACTCTATGCCCTACACTCTATACCCTACACTCTATACCCTACATTCTATACCCTACACTCTATACCCTACACTCTACACTCTATACCCTACACTCTATACCCTACACTCTACACTCTATACCCTACACTCTATACCCTACACTCTATACCCTACACTCTACACTCTATACCCTACACTTATACCCTACACTCTATGCCCTACACTCTATGCCCTACACTCTATACCCTACACTCTATACCCTACACTCTATACCCTACAGTCTACACTCTATACCCTACACTCTATACCCTACACTCTATACCCTACACTCTATACCCTACACTCTAATCCCTACACTCTACACTCTATACCCTACACTCTATATCCTACACTCTACACTCTATACCTTATACTCTACACTCTATTCCCTACACTCTATACCCTACACTCTATACCCTCAAACTCTATACCCTACACTTTATACCCAACACTCTACACCCTACACTCTATACCCTACACTCTATACCATACACTCTATACCCTACACTCTACACTCTATACCATACACTCTAAACTCTATACCCTACACTCTATACCCTACACTCTATACCCTACAGTCTATACCCTACACTCTATACCCTACACTCTACACTCTATACCTTACACTCTACGCTCTATTCCTACACTCTATACCCTACACTCTATACACTACACTCTATACCGTACACTCTATACCCTACACTCTACACCCTACACTCTATAACATACCACTCTATACCATACACTCTATACCCTACACTCTACACTCTATACCCTACACTCTATACCCTACACTCTAATAGCTACACTCTACACTCTATACCCTACACTCTATACCCTACACTCTACACTCTATACCTTACACTCTACACTCTATTCCCTACACTCTACACCCTACACTCTATACCTACACTCTATACCCTACACTCTATACAATACACTCTATACCCTACACTCTACACTCTATACCCTACACTCTACACTCTATACCCCTACACTCTACACCTTACACTCTATACCCTACACTCTTATCCCTACACTCTACACTCTGTACCCTACACTTATACCCTACACTCTATACCCTACACTCTACACTCTCTACCCTACACTCTATACCCTACAGTCTATAACATACACTCTATACCCTACACTCTATACCCTACACTCTACACTCTATACCCTACACTCTATACCCTACACTCTACACCCTGCACTCTATACCCTACACAATATACCCTACACTCTACACTCTATACCTACACCTATACACCTATACCCTACACTCTACACCCTGCACTCTATACCCTACACACAATATACCCTACACTCTACACTCTATACCCTACACTCTATACCCTACACTCTATACCCAACACTCTATACCTACACTCTACACTCTATACCCTGCACTCTATAGCCTACACTCTACAATCCATACCATACACTCTATACCCTACACTCTATACCCTACAGTCTATACCCTACACTCTATACCCTACACTCTACACTCTATACCTTACACTCTACACTCTATTCCCTACACTCTATACCCTACACTCTATACCCTACACTCTCTATACCCTACACTCTATACCCTACACTCTACACCCTACACTCTAAACCCTACACTCTATACCATACACTCTATACCCTACACTCTACACTCTATACCCTACACTCTACACCCTACACTCCATACCCTACACTCTAAACCCTACACTCTACATTCTATACCCTACACTCTTTACCCTAAACTCTACACTCTATACCTTACACTCTACACTCTATACCCTACACTCTACACCCTACACTCTATACCCTACACTCTATACCATACACTCTATACCCTACACTCTATACCCTACACTCAACACTCTATACCCTACACTCTACATTCTATAGCCTACACTCTATACCCTACACTCTATACCCTACACTATACACTCTATACCCTACACTCTATACCCTACACTCTACACTCTATGCCCTACACTCTACACCCTACACTCTACACTCTATACCCTACACTCTATACCCTACACTCTATACCCTACACTCTATACCCTACACTCTATACCCCTACACTCTACACTCTATGCCCTACACTCTACACTCTATACCTTACACCCTACACTCTATTCCCTACACTCTATTCCCTACACTCTATACCCTACACTCTATACCCTACACTCTACAATCTATATCCTACTCTCTACACTCTATACCTTACACTCTATACCAAACACTCTATACCCTACACTATATACCATACACTCTATATCATACACTCTATACCGTACACTCTATACCCTACACTCTATACCCTACACTCTATACCATACACTCTGTACCCTACACTCTACACTCTATACCCTACACTCTACACCCTACACTCTATATGCTACACTCTAATCCCTACACTCTACACTCTATACCCTACACTCTATACCCTACACTCTATACCCTACACTCTACACTCTCTACCCTACACTCTATACCCTACACTATATACCCTACACTCTACACTCTATACCCTACACTCTATACCCTACACTCTATACCCTACACTCTATACCCTACACTCTACACTCTATGCCCTACACTCTACACTCTATACCCTACACTCTATACCCTACACTCTATACCCTACACTCTACACTCTATACCCTACACTCTATACCCTACACTCTATGCCCTACACTCTATACCCTACACTCTATACCCTACACTCTACACTCTATACCCTACACTCTATACCCTACTCTCTATACCCTACACTCTATACCCTACTCTCTATACCCTACACTCTACACTCTATGCCCTACACTCTACACTCTATACCTTACACTCTACACTCTATTCCCTACACTCTATACCCTACACTCTATACCCTACACTCTATACCCTACACTCTATACCCTACATTCTATACCCTACACTCTACACCCTACACTCTATACCCTACACTCTATACCATACACTCTATACCCTACACTCTACACTCTATACCCTACACTCTATACCCTACACTCTATACTCTACACTCTACACTCTCTACCCTACACTCTATACCCTACACTCTATACCCTACACTCTATACCCTACACTCTACACTCTATACCCTACACTCTATACCCTACACTCTATACCCTACACTCTACACTCTATGCCCTACACTCTACACTCTATACCCTACACTCTATACCCTACACTCTATACCCTACACTCTACACTCTATACCCTACACTCTATACCCTACACTCTATGCCCTACACTCTATACCCTACACTCTATACCCTACACTCTACACTCTATACCCTACACTCTATACCCTACACTCTATACCCTACACTCTACACTCTATACCCTACACTCTATACCCTACACTCTATACCCTACACTCTACACTCTATACCCTACACTCTATACCCTACACTCTATGCCCTACACTCTATACCCTACACTCTATACCCTACACTCTACACCCTACACTCTATACCCTACACTCTATACCATACACTCTATAACCTACACTCTACACTCTATATCCTACACTCTACACCCTACACTCTATACGCTACACTCTAATCCCTACACTCTACACTCTATACCCTACACTCTATACCCTACACTCTATACCCTACACTATATACCCTACACTCTCTACCCTACACTCTATACCCTACACTCTATACCCTACACTCTATACCCTACACTCTACACTCTATACCCTACACTCTATACCCTACACTCTATACCCTACATTCTATACCCTACACTCTATACCCTACACTCTACACTCTATGCCCTACACTCTACACTCTATACCCTACACTCTATACCCTACACTCTACACTCTATACCCTACACTCTATACCCTACACTCTATGCCCTACACTCTATACCCTACACTCTATACCCTACACTCTACACTCTATACCCTACACTCTATACCCTACACTCTACACTCTATACCCTACACTCTATACCCTACACTCTATACCCTACACTCTACACTCTATACCCTACACTCTATACCCTACACTCTATGCCCTACACTCTATACCCTACACTCTATACCCTACACTCTAAACCCTACACTCTATACCCTACACTCTATACCCTACACTCTACACTCTATACCCTACACTCTATACCCTACACTCTATACCCTACACTCTACATTCTATACCCTACACTCTATACCCTACACTCTATGCCCTACACTCTATACCCTACACTCTATACCCTACACTCTATACCCTACACTCTACACTCTATACCCTACACTCTATACCCTACACTCTATACCCTACACTCTAATCCCTACACTCTACACTCTATACCCTACACTCTATACCCTACACTCTACACTCTATACCTTACACTCTACACTCTATTCCCTACACTCTATACCCTACACTCTATACCCTACACTCTACACCTTACACTCTATACCCTACACTATATACCATACACTCTATACCCTACACTCTACACTCTATACCCTACACTCTACACTCTATACCCTACACTCTATACCCTGTAGAGTGTAGGGTATAGAGTCTAGGGTATAGAATGTAGGGTATAGAGTGTAGGGTATAGAGTGTAGAGTGTAGGGTATAGAGTTTAGAATGTAGGGTATACGCACATGGAGTACTGTGTCCAGTTTTGGGCACCGGTGCTCATGAAGGATATAATGGAACTAGAGAGAGTACAAAGGAGGGCAACAAAATTAATAAATGGGATGGGAGAACTACAATACCCAGATAGATTAGCGAAATTAGGATTATTTAGTCTAGAAAAAAGACGACTGAGGGGCGATCTAATAACCATGTATAAGTATATAAGGGGACAATACAAATATCTCGCTGAGGATCTGTTTATACCAAGGAAGGTGACGGGCACAAGGGGGCATTCTTTGCGTCTGGAGGAGAGAAGGTTTTTCCACCAACATAGAAGAGGATTCTTTACTGTTAGGGCAGTGAGAATCTGGAATTGCTTGCCTGAGGAGGTGGTGATGGCGAACTCAGTCGAGGGGTTCAAGAGAGGCCTGGATGTCTTCCTGGAGCAGAACAATATTGTATCATACAATTATTAGGTTCTGTAGAAGGACGTAGATCTGGGGATTTATTATGATGGAATATAGGCTGAACTGGATGGACAAATGTCTTTTGGACATTTACACATAGATGGAATATAGGCTGAACTGGATGGACAAATGTCTTTTTTCGGCCTTACTAACTATGTTACTATGTATGTATGTATAGAGTGTAGAGTGTAGGGTATAGAGTGTAGGGTATAGAGTGTATGGTATAGAGTGTAGGGTATACAGTGTAGGGTATAGGGTGTATGTTATAGAGTGTAGGGTACAGAGTGTAGAGTGTAGGGTATAGAGTTTAGAGTGTAGGGTATAGAGTGTAGGGTATAGAGTGTAGAGTGTAGGGTATAGAGTGTAGGGTATAGAGTGTAGGGTATAGAGTGTAGAGTGTAGGATATAGAGTGTAGGGTATAGAGGGTAGGGTATAGAGTGTAGGGTATAGAGTGTAGGGTATAGAGTGTAGAGTGTAGGGTATAGAGTGTAGAGTGTAGGGTATAGAGTGTAGGGTATAGAGTGTAGTGTAGAGAGTGTAGGGTAGAGAGTGTAGAGTGTAGGGTATAGAGTGTAGGGTATAGAGTGTAGGGTATAGAGTGTAGAGTGTAGGGATTAGAGTGTAGGGTATAGAGTGTAGGGTGTAGAGTGTAGGGTATAGAGTGTAGAGTGTAGGGTATAGAGTGTATGGTATAGAGTGTAGGGTATAGAGTGTAGGGTGTAGAGTGTAGGGTATAGAGTGTAGGGCATAGAGTGTAGGGTATAGATTGTAGGGTATAGAGTGTAGAGTGTAGGGTATAGAGTGTATGGTATAGAGTGTAGGGTATAGAGTGTAGGGTATAGAGTGTAGGGTATAGAGTGTAGGGCAAAGAGTGTAGGGTATAGAGTGTAGGGCATAGAGTGTAGGGTATAGAGTGTAGGGTATATAGTGTAGAGTGTAGGGTATAGAGTGTAGGGTATAGAGTGTAGGGTATAGAGTGTAGGGTATAGAGTGTAGAGTGTAGGGTATAGAGTGTAGAGTGTAGGGTATAGAGTGTAGGGTATAGAGTTTAGGGTATAGAGTGTAGGGTAGAGAGTGTAGAGTGTAGGGTATAGAGTGTAGGGTATAGAGTGTAGAGTGTAGGGATTAGAGTGTGGGGTATAGAGTGTAGGGTGTAGAGTGTAGGGTATAGAGTGTAGAGTGTAGAGTGTAGGGTATAGAGTGTAGGGTATAGAGTGTAGGGTATAGAGTGTAGGGAATAGAGTGTAGAGTGTAAGGTATAGAGTGTAGGGTATAGAGTGTAGAGTCTAGGGATTAGAGTGTAGGGTATAGAGTGTAGGGTATAGAGTGTAGGGTATAGAGTGTAGAGTGTAGGGTATAGAGTATAGGGTATAGAGTGTAGAGTGTAGGGTATAGAGTGTATGGTATAGAGTGTAGGGTATAGAGTGTAGGGTGTAGAGTGTAGGGTATAGAGTGTAGGGTATAGAGTGTAGGGTATAGAGTGTAGGGTATAGAGTGTAGGGAATAGAGTGTAGAGTGTAAGGTATAGAGTGTAGAGTGTAGGGTATAGAGTGTAGGGTATAGACTGTATTGTATAGAGTGTAGGGTATAGAGTGTAGGGTATAGATTGTAGAGTGTAGGCTATAGAGTGTAGGGCATAGAGTGTAGAGTGTAGGGTATAGAGTGTAGGGTATAGAGTGTAGGGTATAGAGTGTAGGGTATAGAGTGTAGGGTATAGAGTGTAGAGTGTAGGGTATAGTGTGTAGGGTATAGAGTGCAGGGTGTAGAGTGTAGGGTATAGAGTGTATGCTATAGAGTGTATGGTGTAGAGTGTATGGTATAGAGTGTAGGGTATAGAGTGCAGAGTGTATGGTATAGAGTGTAGGGTATAGAGTGAAGGGTATAGAGTGTATGTTATAGAGTGTAGGGTATAGAGTGTAGGGTAGAGAGTGTAGAGTGTAGGGTATAGAGTGTAGGGTATAGAGTGTAGGGTATAGAGTGTAGAGTGTCGGGATTAGAGTGTAGGGTATAGAGTGTAGGATGTAGAGTGTAGGGTATAGAGTGTAGAGTGTAGGGTATAGAGTGTATGGTATAGAGTGTAGGGTATAGAGTGTAGGGTGTAGAGTGTAGGGTATAGAGTGTAGGGAATAGAGTGTAGGGTATAGAGTGTAGGGTATAGAGTGTAGGGTGTAGAGTGTAGGGTATAGAGTGTATGGTATAGAGTGTAGAGTGTAGGATACAGAGTGTAGGGTATAGAGTGTAGAGTGTAGGGTATAGAGTGTAGGGTATAGAGTGTAGGGTATTGAGTGTAGAGTGTAGGGATTAGAGTGTAGGGTATAGAGTGTAGGGTATAGAGTGTAGAGTGTAGGGTATAGAGTGTAGGGTATAGAGTGTAGAGTGTAGGGTATAGAGTGTAGGGTATAGAGTGAGGGGAATAGAGTGTAGGGTATAGAATGTAGGGTATAGAGTGTAGGGTATAGAGTGTAGAGTGTAGGGTACAGAGTGTAGGGTATAGAGTGTAGGGTATAGAGTGTAGAGTGTACGGTATAGAGTGTAGGGTATAGAGTGTAGGGTATAGAGTGTAGGGCATAGAGTGTAGGGTATAGAGTGTAGGGTATAGAGTGTAGAGTGTAGGGTATAGAGTGTAGGGTATAGAGTGTAGAGTGTAGGGTATAGAGTGTAGGGTATAGAGTGTAGGGTATAGAGTGTAGGGTATAGAGTGTAGAGTGTAGGGTATAGAGTGTAGAGTGTAGGGTATAGAGTGTAGGGTATAGAGTGTAGGGTATAGAGTGTAGGGTATAGAGTGTAGAGAGTAGGGTATAGAGTGTAGAGTGTAGGGTATAGAGTGTATGGTATAGAGTGTAGGGTATAGAGTGTAGGGTGTAGAGTGTTGGGTATAGAGTGTAGGGTATAGAGTGTAGGGTATAGAGTGTAGGATATAGAGTGTAGGGAATAGAGTGTAGAGTGTAAGGTATAGAGTGTAGAGTGTAGGGTATAGAGTGTAGGGTATAGAGTGTAGATTGTAGAGATTAGAGTGTAGGGTATAGAGTGTAGGGTATAGAGTGTAGGGTATAGAGTGTAGGGTATAGAGTGTAGGGTATAGAGTGTAGGGCATAGAGTGTAGGGTATAGAGTGTAGGGTATAGAGTGTAGAGTGTAGGGTATAGAGTGTAGGGTATAGAGTGTAGAGTGTAGGGTATAGAGTGTAGGGTATAGAGTGTAGGGTATAGAGTGTAGGGTATAGAGTGTAGGGCATAGAGTGTAGGGTATAGAGTGTAGGGTATAGAGTGTAGAGTGTAGGGTATAGAGTGTATGGTATAGAGTGTAGAGCATAGAGTGTAGGGTATAGAGTGTAAGGTATAGAGTGTAGAGTGTAGGGTATAGAGTGTAGGGTATAGAGTGTAGGGTATAGAGTGTAGAGTGTAGGGCATAGAGTGTAGAGTGTAGGGTATAGAGTGTAGGGTATAGAGTGTAGGGTATAGTGTGTAGAGTGTAGGGTATAGAGTGTAGAGTGTAGGGTATAGAGTGTAGGGTATAGAGTGTAGGGTATAGAGTGTAGAGTGTAGGGATTAGAGTGTAGGGTATAGAGTGTGAGGTGTAGAGTGTAGGGTATAGAGTGTAGAGTGTAGGGATTAGAGTGTAGGGTGTAGAGTGTAGGGTATAGAGTGTAGAGTGTATGGTATAGAGTGTAGGGTATAGAGTGTAGGGTAGAGAGTGTAGGGTAGAGAGTGTAGAGTGTAGAGTATAGAGTGTAGGGTATAGAGTGTAGGGATTAGAGTGTTGAGTGTAAGGTATAGAGTGTAGAGTGTAGGGCATAGAGTGTAGAGTGTAGGGTATAGAGTGTAGGGTATAGAGTGTAGGGCATAGAGTGTAGGGTATAGAGTGTAGGGTATAGAGTGTAGAGTGTAGGGTATAGAGTGTAGAGTGTAGGGCATAGAGTGTAGAGTGTAGGGTATAGAGTGTAGGGTATAGAGTGTAGGGTATAGAGTGTAGGGTATAGAGTGTAGAGTGTAGGGTATAGAGTGTAGAGTGTAGAGTATAGAGTGTAGGGTATAGAGTGTAGGGTATAGAGTGTAGGGTAGAGAGTGTAGAGTGTAGGGTATAGAGTGTAGGGTATAGAGTGTAGGGTATAGAGTGTAAAGTGTAGGGATTAGAGTGTAGGGTATAGAGTGTAGGGTGTAGAGTGTAGGGTATAGAGTGTAGAGTGTAGGGTATAGAGTGTAGAATGTAGGGTATAGAGTGTAGGGTATAGAGTGTAGGGTAGAGAGTGTAGAGTGTAGGGTATAGAGTGTATGGTATAGAGTGTAGGGTATAGAGTGTAGGGTATAGAGTGTAGAGTGTAGGGTATAGAGTGTATGGTATAGAGTGTAGAGCATAGAGTGTAGGGTATAGAGTGTAAGGTATAGAGTGTAGAGTGTAGGGTATAGAGTGTAGGGTATAGAGTGTAGGGTATAGAGTGTAGAGTGTAGGGCATAGAGTGTAGAGTGTAGGGTATAGAGTGTAGGGTATAGAGTGTAGGGTATAGAGTGTAGAGTGTAGGGTATAGAGTGTAGAGTGTAGGGTATAGAGTGTAGGGTATAGAGTGTAGGGTATAGAGTGTAGAGTGTAGGGATTAGAGTGTAGGGTATAGAGTGTGAGGTGTAGAGTGTAGGGTATAGAGTGTAGAGTGTAGGGATTAGAGTGTAGGGTGTAGAGTGTAGGGTATAGAGTGTAGAGTGTAGGGTATAGAGTGTAGGGTATAGAGTGTAGGGTAGAGAGTGTAGGGTAGAGAGTGTAGAGTGTAGAGTATAGAGTGTAGGGTATAGAGTGTAGGGAATAGAGTGTTGAGTGTAAGGTATAGAGTGTAGAGTGTAGGGCATAGAGTGTAGAGTGTAGGGTATAAAGTGTAGGGTATAGAGTGTAGGGCATAGAGTGTAGGGTATAGAGTGTAGGGTATAGAGTGTAGAGTGTAGGGTATAGAGTGTAGAGTGTAGGGCATAGAGTGTAGAGTGTAGGGTATAGAGTGTAGGGTATAGAGTGTAGGGTATAGAGTGTAGGGTATAGAGTGTAGAGTGTAGGGTATAGAGTGTAGAGTGTAGAGTATAGAGTGTAGGGTATAGAGTGCAGGGTATAGAGTGTAGGGTAGAGAGTGTAGAGTGTAGGGTATAGAGTGTAGGGTATAGAGTGTAGAGTGTAGGGATTAGAGTGTAGGGTATAGAGTGTAGGGTGTAGAGTGTAGGGTATAGAGTGTAGAGTGTAGGGTATAGAGTGTAGAATGTAGGGTATAGAGTGTAGGGTATAGAGTGTAGGGTAGAGAGTGTAGAGTGTAGGGTATAGAGTGTATGGTATAGAGTGTAGGGCATAGAGTGTAGGGTATAGAGTGTAAGGTATAGAGTGTAGAGTGTAGGGTATAGAGTGTAGGGTATAGAGTGTAGGGTATAGAGTGTAGAGTGTAGGGCATAGAGTGTAGAGTGTAGGGTATAGACTGTAGGGTATAGAGTGTAGAGTGTAGGGTATAGAGTGTAGAGTGTAGGGTATAGAGGGTAGGGTATAGAGTGTAGGGTATAGAGTGTAGAGTGTAGGGATTAGAGTGTAGGGTATAGAGTGTGAGGTGTAGAGTGTAGGGTATAGAGTGTAGAGTGTAGGGATTAGAGTGTAGGGTGTAGAGTGTAGGGTATAGAGTGTAGAGTGTAGGGTATAGAGTGTAGAATGTAGGGTATAGAGTGTAGGGTATAGAGTGTAGGGTAGAGAGTGTAGAGTGTAGGGTATAGAGTGTAGGGTATAGAGTGTAGGGCATAGAGTGTAGGGTATAGAGTGTAGGGCATAGAGTGTAGGGTATAGAGTGTAGGGTATAGAGTGTAGAGTGTAGGGTATAGAGTGTAGAGTGTAGGGCATAGAGTGTAGAGTGTAGGGTATAGAGTGTAGGGTATAGAGTGTAGGGTATAGAGTGTAGGGTATAGAGTGTAGAGTGTAGGGTATAGAGTGTAGAGTGTAGGGTATAGAGTGTAGGGTATAGAGTGTAGGGTATAGAGTGTAGGGTAGAGAGTGTAGAGTGTAGGGTATAGAGTGTAGGGTATAGAGTGTAGGGTATAGAGTGTAGAGTGTAGGGATTAGAGTGTAGGGTATAGAGTGTAGGGTGTAGAGTGTAGGGTATAGAGTGTAGAATGTAGGGTATAGAGTGTAGGGTATAGAGTGTAGGGTAGAGAGTGTAGGGTAGAGAGTGTAGAGTGTAAGGTATAGAGTGTAGAGTGTAGGGTGTAGAGTGTAGAGTGTAGGCTATAGAGTGTAGGGTATAGAGTGTACGGCATAGAGTGTAGGGTATAGAGTGTAGGGTATAGAGTGTAGAGTGTAGGGTATAGAGTGTAGAGTGTAGGGTATAGAGTGTAGAGTGTAGGGCATAGAGTGTAGAGTGTAGGGTATAGAGTGTAGGGTATAGAGTGTAGGGTATAGAGTGTAGGGTAAAGAGTGTAGGGTATAGAGTGTAGAGTGTAGGGTATAGAGTGTAGAGTGTAGGGTATAGAGTGTAGGGTATAGAGTGTAGGGTATAGAGTGTAGGGTATAGAGTGTAGAGTGTAGGGATTAGAGTGTAGGGTATAGAGTGTAGGGTGTAGAGTGTAGGGTATAGAGTGTAGAGTTTAGGGTATAGAGTGTAGAGTGTAGGGTATAGAGTGTATGGTATAGAGTGTAGGGTATAGAGTGTAGGGTGTAGAGTGTAGGGTATAGAGTGTAGGGCATAGAGTGTAGGGTATAGAGTGTAGGGTATAGAGTGTAGAGTGTAGGGTATAGAGTTTAGAGAGTAGGGTATAGAGTGTAGAGTGTAGGGCATAGAGTGTAGAGTGTAGGGTATAGAGTGTAGGGTATAGAGTGTAGGGTATAGAGTGTAGGTTATAGAGTGTAGGGTATAGAGTGTAGGGTATAGAGTGTAGAGTGTAGGATATAGAGTGTAGAGTGTAGGGTATAGAGTGTAGGGTATAGAGTGTAGGGTATAGAGTGTAGGGTAGAGAGTGTAGAGTGTAGGGTATAGAGTGTAGGGTATAGAGTGTAGGGTATAGAGTGTATAGTGTAGGGATTAGAGTGTAGGGTATAGAGTGTAGGGTGTAGAGTGTAGGGTTTAGAGTGTAGAGTGTAGGGATTAGAGTGTAGGGTATAGAGTGTAGGGTGTAGAGTGTAGGGTATGGAGTGTAGAGTGTAGGGTATAGAGTGTATGGTATAGAGTGTAGGGTATAGAGTGTAGGGTGTAGAGTGTAGGGTATAGAGTGTAGGATATAGAGTGTAGGGTATAGAGTGTAGGGTATAGAGTGTAGGGTATAGAGTGTAGGGAATAGAGTGTAGAGTGTAAGGTATAGAGTGTAGAGTGTATGGTATAGAGTGTAGGGTATAGAGTGTAGAGTGTATGGTATAGAGTGTAGGGTATAGAGTGTTGGGTATAGAGTGTATGTTATAGAGTGTAGGGTATAGAGTGTAGGGTAGAGAGTGTAGAGTGTGGGGTATAGAGTGTAGGGTATAGAGTGTAGGGTATAGAGTGTAGAGTGTAGGGATTAGAGTGTAGGGTATAGAGTGTAGGGTGTAGAGTGTAGTGTATAGAGTGTAGGGTATAGAGTGTAGGGTGTAGAGTGTAGGGTATAGAGTGTAGGGTATAGAGTGTAGGGTATAGAGTGTAGGGTATAGAGTGTAGGGAATAGACTGTAGAGTGTAAGGTATAGAGTGTAGAGTGTAGGGTATAGAGTGTAGGGTATAGAGTGTAGAGTATAGGGATTAGAGTGTAGGGTATAGCGTGTAGGGTGTAGAGTGTAGGGTATAGAGTGTAGAGTGTAGGGTAGAGAGTGTATGGTATAGAGTGTAGGGTATACAGTGTAGGGTGTAGAGTGTAGGGTATAGAGTGTAGGGTATAGAGTGTAGGGAATAGAGTGTAGAGTGTAAGGTATAGAGTGTAGAGTGTAGGGTATAGAGTGTAGGGTATAGAATGTAGGGTATAGAGTGTAGGGTATAGAGTGTAGGGTATAGATTGTAGAGTGTTGGCTATAGAGTGTAGGGTATAGAGTGTAGGGTATAGAGTGTAGGGTATAGAGTGTAGGGTATAGAGTGTAGAGTGTAGGGTATAGTGTGTAGGGTATAGAGTGCAGGGTGTAGAGTGTAGGGTATAGAGTGTAGAGTGTAGGGTATAGAGTGTATGCTATAGAGTGTATGGTGTAGAGTGTATGGTATAGAGTGTAGGGTATAGAGTGTAGAGTGTATGGTATAGAGTGTAGGGTATAGAGTGTAGGGTATAGAGTGTATGTTATAGAGTGTAGGGTATATAGTGTAGAGTGTAGGGTATAGAGTTTAGAGTGTAGGGTATAGAGTGTAGGGTATAGAGTGTAAGGTATAGAGTGTAGGGTGTAGAGTGTAGGGTATAGAGTGTAGGGTATAGAGTGTAGGGTATAGAATGTACGGTATAGAGTGTAGGGTATGGAGTGTATTGTATAGAGTGTAGGGTATAGAGTGTAGAGTGCAGGGTATAGAGTGTACGGTATAGAGTGTAGGGTATAGAGTGTAGAGTGTAGGGTATAGAGTTTAGAGTGTTGGGTATAGAGTGTAGGGTATAGAGTGTAAGGTATAGAGTGTAGGGTGTAGAGTGTAGGGTATAGAGTGTAGGGTATAGAGTGTAGGGTATAGAGTGTACGGTATAGAGTGTAGGGTATAGAGTGTATGGTATAGAGTGTAGGGTATAGAGTGTATGGTATAGAGTGTATGGTATAGAGTGTAGGGTATAGAGTGTAGGGTATAGAGTGTAGAGTGTAGGGTATAGAGTGTAGGGTATAGAGTGTAGAGTGTAGGGTATAGAGTGTAGGGTATAGAGTGTAGGGTATAGAGTGTAGGGTATAGAATGTAGGGTATAGAGTGTAGGGTATAGAGTGTAGAGTGTAGGGTATAGAGTGTAGGGTATAGAGTGTAGGGTATAGAGTGTAGAGTGTAGGGTATAGAGTGTAGGGTATAGAGTGTAGGGTATAGAGTGTAGGGCATAGAGTGTAGGGTATAGAGTGTAGAGTGTAGGGTATAGAGTGTAGGGTATAGAGTGTAGAGTGTAGGGTATAGAGTGTAGGGTATAGAGTGTAGGGTATAGAGTGTAGGGTATAGAGTGTAGAGTGTAGGGTATAGAGTGTAGAGTGTAGAGTGTAGGGTATAGAGTGTAGGGTATATAGTGTAGGGTATAGAGTGTAGGGTATAGTTGTAGAGTGTAGGGTATAGAGTGTAGAGTGTAGGGTATAGAGTGTATGGTATAGAGTGTAGGGTATAGAGTGTAGGGTGTAGGGTATAGAGTGTAGGGTATAGAGTGTAGGGTATAGAGTGTAGGGTATAGAGTGTAGAGTGTAGGGTATAGAGTGTAGAGTGTAGAGTGTAGGGTATAGAGTGTAGGGTATATAGTGTAGGGTATAGAGTGTAGGGTATAGTTGTAGAGTGTAGGGTATAGAGTGTAGGGTATAGAATGTACGGTATAGAGTGTAGGGTATGGAGTGTATTGTATAGAGTGTAGGGTATAGAGTGTAGAGTGTAGGGTATAGAGTGTACGGTATAGAGTGTAGGGTATAGAGTGTAGAGTGTAGGGTATAGAGTTTAGAGTGTTGGGTATAGAGTGTAGGGTATAGAGTGTAAGGTATAGAGTGTAGGGTGTAGAGTGTAGGGTATAGAGTGTAGGGTATAGAGTGTAGGGTATAGAGTGTACGGTATAGAGTGTAGGGTATAGAGTGTATGGTATAGAGTGTAGGGTATAGAGTGTATGGTATAGAGTGTATGGTATAGAGTGTAGGGTATAGAGTGTAGGGTATAGAGTGTAGAGTGTAGGGTATAGAGTGTAGGGTATAGAGTGTAGAGTGTAGGGTATAGAGTGTAGGGTATAGAGTGTAGGGTATAGAATGTAGGGTATAGAGTGTAGGGTATAGAGTGTAGAGTGTAGGGTATAGAGTGTAGGGTATAGAGTGTAGAGTGTAGGGTATAGAGTGTAGGGTATAGAGTGTAGGGTATAGAGTGTAGGGCATAGAGTGTAGGGTATAGAGTGTAGAGTGTAGGGTATAGAGTGTAGGGTATAGAGTGTAGAGTGTAGGGTATAGAGTGTAGGGTATAGAGTGTAGGGTATAGAGTGTAGGGTATAGAGTGTAGAGTGTAGGGTATAGAGTGTAGAGTGTAGAGTGTAGGGTATAGAGTGTAGGGTATATAGTGTAGGGTATAGAGTGTAGGGTATAGAGTGTAGAGTGTAGGGTATAGAGTGTAGAGTGTAGGGTATAGAGTGTATGGTATAGAGTGTAGGGTATAGAGTGTAGGGTGTAGAGTGTTGGGTATAGAGTGTAGGGTATAGAGTGTAGGGTATAGAGTGTAGGGAATAGAGTGTAGAGTGTAAGGTATAGAGTGTAGAGTGTAGGGTATAGAGTGTAGGGTATAGAGTGTAGAGTGTAGGGATTAGAGTGTAGGGTATAGAGTGTAGGGTATAGAGTGTAGGGTATAGAGTGTAGAGTGTAGGGTATAGAGTGTAGGGTACAGAGTGTAGGGTATAGAGTGTAGGGCATAGAGTGTAGGGTATAGAGTGTAGGGTATAGAGTGTAGAGTGTAGGGTATAGAGTGTAGGGTATAGAGTGTAGAGTGTAGGGTATAGAGTGTAGGGTATAGAGTGTATGGTATAGAGTGTAGAGTGTAGGGTATAGAGTGTAGGGTATAGAGTGTAGGGTATAGAGTGTAGGGCATAGAGTGTAGGGTATAGAGTGTAGGGTATAGAGTGTAGGGTATAGAGTGTAGGGTATAGAGTGTAGGGCATAGAGTGTAGGGTATAGAGTGTAGGGTATAGAGTGTAGAGTGTAGGGTATAGAGTGTAGGGTATAGAGTGTAGGGTATAGAGTGTAGAGTGTAGGGCATAGAGTGTAGAGTGTAGGGTATAGAGTGTAGGGTACAGAGTGTAGGGTGTAGAGTGTAGGGTATAGAGTGTATGGTATAGAGTGTAGGGTGTAGAGTGTAGGGTATAGAGTGTAGGGTAGAGAGTGTAGAGTGTAGGGTATAGAGTGTAGGGTATAGAGTGTAGGGTATAGAGTGTAGGGTAGAGAGTGTAGAGTGTAGGGTATAGAGTGTAGGGTATAGAGTGTAGGGTATAGAGTGTAGAGTGTAGGGATTAGAGTGTAGGGTATAGAGTGTAGGGTGTAGAGTGTAGGGTATAAAGTGTAGAGTGTAGGGTATAGAGTGTATGGTATAGAGTGTAGGGTATAGAGTGTAGGGTGTAGAGTGTAGGGTATAGAGTGTAGGGTATAGAGTGTAGGGTATAGAGTGTAGGGTATAGAGTGTAGGGAATAGAGTGTAGAGTGTAAGGTATAGAGTGTAGAGTGTATGGTATAGAGTGTAGGGTATAGAGTGTAGAGTGTATGGTATAGAGTGTAGGGTATAGAGTGTTGGGTATAGAGTGTATGTTATAGAGTGTAGGGTATAGAGTGTAGGGTAGAGAGTGTAGAGTGTGGGGTATAGAGTGTAGGGTATAGAGTGTAGGGTATAGAGTGTAGAGTGTAGGGATTAGAGTGTAGGGTATAGAGTGTAGGGTGTAGAGTGTAGGGTATAGAGTGTAGGGTATAGAGTGTAGGGTGTAGAGTGTAGGGTATAGAGTGTAGGGTATAGAGTGTAGGGTATAGAGTGTAGGGTATAGAGTGTAGGGAATAGACTATAGAGTGTAAGGTATAGAGTGTAGAGTGTAGGGTATAGAGTGTAGGGTATAGAGTGTAGAGTGTAGGGATTAGAGTGTAGGGTATAGAGTGTAGGGTGTAGAGTGTAGGGTATAGAGTGTAGAGTGTAGGGTAGAGAGTGTATGGTATAGAGTGTAGGGTATACAGTGTAGGGTGTAGAGTGTAGGGTATAGAGTGTAGGGTATAGAGTGTAGGGTATAGAGTGTAGGGTATAGAGTGTAGGGAATAGAGTGTAGAGTGTAAGGTATAGAGTGTAGAGTGTAGGCTATAGAGTGTAGGGTATAGACTGTAGGGTATAGAGTGTAGGGTATAGAGTGTAGGGTATAGAGTGTAGGGAATAGACTGTAGAGTGTAAGGTATAGAGTGTAGAGTGTAGGGTATAGAGTGTAGGGTATAGAGTGTAGAGTGTAGGGATTAGAGTGTAGGGTATAGAGTGTAGGGTGTAGAGTGTAGGGTATAGAGTGTAGAGTGTAGGGTAGAGAGTGTATGGTATAGAGTGTAGGGTATACAGTGTAGGGTGTAGAGTGTAGGGTATAGAGTGTAGGGTATAGAGTGTACGGTATAGAGTGTAGGGTATAGAGTGTAGGGAATAGAGTGTAGAGTGTAAGGTATAGAGTGTAGAGTGTAGGGTATAGAGTGTAGGGTATAGACTGTAGGGTATAGAGTGTAGGGTATAGAGTGTAGGGTATAGATTGTAGAGTGTTGGCTATAGAGTGTAGGGTATAGAGTGTAGAGTGTAGGGTATAGAGTGTAGGGTATAGAGTGTAGGGTATAGAGTGTAGGGTATAGAGTGTAGAGTGTAGGGTATAGTGTGTAGGGTATAGAGTGCAGTGTGTAGAGTGCAGTGTGTAGAGTGTAGGGTATAGAGTGAAGGGTATAGAGTGTAGAGTGTAGGGTATAGAGTGTATGCTATAGAGTGTATGGTGTAGAGTGTATGGCATAGAGTGTAGGGTATAGAGTGTAGAGTGTATGGTATAGAGTGTAGGGTATAGAGTGTAGTGTATAGAGTGTATGTTATAGAGTGTAGGGTATAGAGTGTAGAGTGTAGGGTATAGAGTTTAGAGTGTAGGGTATAGAGTGTAGGGTATAGAGTGTAAGGTATAGAGTGTAGGGTGTAGAGTGTAGGGTATAGAGTGTAGGGTATAGAGTGTAGGGTATAGAGTGTAGAGTGTAGGGTATAGAGTTTAGAGTGTTGGGTATAGAGTGTAGGGTATAGAGTGTAAGGTATAGAGTGTAGGGTGCAGAGTGTAGGGTATAGAGTGTAGGGTATAGAGTGTAGGGTATAGAGTGTACGGTATAGAGTGTAGGGTATAGAGTGCATGGTATAGAGTGTAGGGTATAGAGTGTATGGTATAGAGTGTAGGGTATAGAGTGTAGGGTATAGAGTGTAGAGTGTAGGGTATAGAGTGTAGGGTATAGAGTGTAGAGTGTAGGGTATAGAGTGTAGGGTATAGAGTGTAGGGTATAGAATGCAGGGTATAGAGTGTAGGGTATAGAGTGTAGAGTGTAGGGTATAGAGTGTAGGGTATAGAGTGTAGGGTATAGAGTGTAGAGTGTAGGGTATAGAGTGTAGGGTATAGAGTGTAGGGTATAGAGTGTAGGGCATAGAGTGTAGGGTATAGAGTGTAGGGTATAGAGTGTAGGGTACAGAGTGTAGAGTGTAGGGTATAGAGTGTAGGGTATAGAGTGTAGGGTATAGAGTGTAAGGTATAGAGTGTAGAGTGTAGGGTATAGAGTGTAGAGTGTAGGGCATAGAGTGTAGGGTATAGAGTGTAGGGTATAGAGTGTAGGGTATAGAGTGTAAGGTATAGAGTGTAGAGTGTAGGGTATAGAGTGTAGAGTGTAGGGTATAGAGTGTAGAGTGTAGGGTATAGAGTGTATGGTATAGAGTGTAGGGTATAGAGTGTAGGGTGTAGAGTGTTGGGTATAGAGTGTAGGGTATAGAGTGTAGGGTATAGAGTGTAGGGTATAGAGTGTAGGGAATAGAGTGTAGAGTGTAAGGTATAGAGTGTAGAGTGTAGGGTATAGAGTGTAGGGTATAGAGTGTAGAGTGTAGGGATTAGAGTGTAGGGTATAGAGTGTAGGGTATAGAGTGTAGGGTATAGAGTGTAGAGTGTAGGGTATAGAGTGTAGGGTATAGAGTGTAGGGTATAGAGTGTAGGGCATAGAGTGTAGGGTATAGAGTGTAGGGTATAGAGTGTAGAGTGTAGGGTATAGAGTGTAGGGTATAGAGTGTATGGTATAGAGTGTAGAGTGTAGGGTATAGAGTGTAGGGTATAGAGTGTAGGGTATAGAGTGTAGGGTATAGAGTGTAGGGCATAGAGTGTAGGGTATAGAGTGTAGGGTATAGAGTGTAGGGTATAGAGTGTAGGGTATAGAGTGTAGGGCATAGAGTGTAGGGTATAGAGTGTAGGGTATAGAGTGTAGAGTGTAGGGCATAGAGTGTAGAGTGTAGGGTATAGAGTGTAGGGTATAGAGTGTAGGGTGTAGAGTGTAGGGTATAGAGTGTATGGTATAGAGTGTAGGGTGTAGAGTGTAGGGTATAGAGTGTAGGGTAGAGAGTGTAGAGTGTAGGGTATAGAGTGTAGGGTATAGAGTGTAGGGTATAGAGTGTAGGGTAG
This sequence comes from Ranitomeya imitator, assembly GCF_032444005.1. Classification (NCBI taxonomy): domain Eukaryota; kingdom Metazoa; phylum Chordata; class Amphibia; order Anura; family Dendrobatidae; genus Ranitomeya; species Ranitomeya imitator. The sequence continues at coordinate 966,737 of NW_027193849.1, read as the reverse complement.
AGAGTGTAGAGTGTAGGGTATAGAGTGTAGGGTATAGAGTTTAGGGTTTAGAGTGTAGAGTGTAGGGATTAGAGTGTAGGGTATAGAGTGTAGGGTGTAGAGTGTAGGGTATAGAGTGTACAGTGTAGGGTATAGAGTGTATGGTATAGAGTGTAGGGTATAGAGTGTAGGGTGTAGAGTGTAGGGTATAGAGTGTAGGGTATAGAGTGTAGGGTATAGAGTGTAGGGTAAAGAGTGTAGGGAATAGAGTGTAGAGTGTAAGGTATAGAGTGTAGAGTGTATGGTATAGAGTGTAGGGTATAGAGTGTAGAGTGTATGGTATAGAGTGTAGGGTATAGAGTGTTGGGTATAGAGTGTATGTTATAGAGTGTAGGGTATAGAGTGTAGGGTAGAGAGTGTAGAGTGTGGGGTATAGAGTGTAGGGTATAGAGTGTAGAGTGTAGGGATTAGAGTGTAGGGTATAGAGTGTAGGGTGTAGAGTGTAGAGTGTAGGGATTAGAGTGTAGGGTATAGAGTGTAGGGTGTAGAGTGTAGGGTATAGAGTGTAGAGTGTAGGGTATAGAGTGTAGAATGTAGGGTATAGAGTGTAGGGTATAGAGTGTAGGGTAGAGAGTGTAGGGTAGAAAGTGTAGAGTGTAGGGTATAGAGTGTAGGGTATAGAGTGTAGGGTATAGAGTGTACGGTATAGAGTGTAGGGTATAGAGTGTATGGTATAGAGTGTAGGGTATAGAGTGTATGGTATAGAGTGTAGGGTATAGAGTGTAGGGTATAGAGTGTAGAGTGTAGGGTATAGAGTGTAGGGTATAGAGTGTAGGGTATAGAGTGTAGGGTATAGAATGTAGGGTATAGAGTGTAGGGTATAGAGTGTAGAGTGTAGGGTATAGAGTGTAGGGTATAGAGTGTAGGGTATAGAGTGTAGAGTGTAGGGTATAGAGTGTAGGGTATAGAGTGTAGGGTATAGAGTGTAGGGCATAGAGTGTAGGGTATAGAGTGTAGAGTGTAGGGTATAGAGTGTAGGGTATAGAGTGTAGAGTGTAGGGTATAGAGTGTAGGGTATAGAGTGTAGGGTATAGAGTGTAGAGTGTAGGGTATAGAGTGTAGAGTGTAGAGTGTAGGGTATAGAGTGTAGGGTATATAGTGTAGGGTATAGAGTGTAGGGTATAGAGTGTAGAGTGTAGGGTATAGAGTGTAGAGTGTAGGGTATAGAGTGTATGGTATAGAGTGTAGGGTATAGAGTATAGGGTGTAGAGTGTTGGGTATAGAGTGTAGGGTATAGAGTGTAGGGTATAGAGTGTAGGGTATAGAGTGTAGGGAATAGAGTGTAGAGTGTAAGGTATAGAGTGTAGAGTGTAGGGTATAGAGTGTAGGGTATAGAGTGTAGAGTGTAGGGATTAGAGTGTAGGGTATAGAGTGTAGGGTATAGAGTGTAGGGTATAGAGTGTAGAGTGTAGGGTATAGAGTGTAGGGTACAGAGTGTAGGGCATAGAGTGTAGGGCATAGAGTGTAGGGTATAGAGTGTAGGGTATAGAGTGTAGAGTGTAGGGTATAGAGTGTAGGGTATAGAGTGTAGAGTGTAGGGTATAGAGTGTAGGGTATAGAGTGTATGGTATAGAGTGTAGAGTGTAGGGTATAGAGTGTAGGGTATAGAGTGTAGGGTATAGAGTGTAGGGCATAGAGTGTAGGGTATAGAGTGTAGGGTATAGAGTGTAGGGTATAGAGTGTAGGGCATAGAGTGTAGGGTATAGAGTGTAGGGTATAGAGTGTAGAGTGTAGGGTATAGAGTGTAGGGTATAGAGTGTAGGGTATAGAGTGTAGAGTGTAGGGCATAGAGTGTAGACTGTAGGTTATAGAGTGTAGGGTATAGAGTGTAGGGTGTAGAGTGTAGGGTATAGAGTGTATGGTATAGAGTGTAGGGTGTAGAGTGTAGGGTATAGAGTGTAGGGTAGAGAGTGTAGAGTGTAGGGTATAGAGTGTAGGGTATAGAGTGTAGGGTATAGAGTGTAGGGTAGAGAGTGTAGAGTGTAGGGTATAGAGTGTAGGGTATAGAGTGTAGGGTATAGAGTGTAGAGTGTAGGGATTAGAGTGTAGGGTATAGAGTGTAGGGTGTAGAGTGTAGGGTATAAAGTGTAGAGTGTAGGGTATAGAGTGTATGGTATAGAGTGTAGGGTATAGAGTGTAGGGTGTAGAGTGTAGGGTATAGAGTGTAGGGTATAGAGTGTAGGGTATAGAGTGTAGGGTATAGAGTGTAGGGAATAGAGTGTAGAGTGTAAGGTATAGAGTGTAGAGTGTATGGTATAGAGTGTAAGGTATAGAGTGTAGAGTGTATGGTATAGAGTGTAGGGTATAGAGTGTTGGGTATAGAGTGTATGTTATAGAGTGTAGGGTATAGAGTGTAGGGTAGAGAGTGTAGAGTGTGGGGTATAGAGTGTAGGGTATATTGTGTAGGGTATAGAGTGTAGAGTGTAGGGATTAGAGTGTAGGGTATAGAGTGTAGGGTGTAGAGTGTAGGGTATAGAGTGTAGGGTATAGAGTGTAGGGTGTAGAGTGTAGGGTATAGAGTGTAGGGTATAGAGTGTAGGGTATAGAGTGTAGGGAATAGACTGTAGAGTGTAAGGTATAGAGTGTAGAGTGTAGGGTATAGAGTGTAGGGTATAGAGTGTAGAGTGTAGGGATTAGAGTGTAGGGTATAGAGTGTAGGGTGTAGAGTGTAGGGTATAGAGTGTAGAGTGTAGGGTAGAGAGTGTATGGTATAGAGTGTAGGGTATACAGTGTAGGGTGTAGAGTGTAGGGTATAGAGTGTAGGGTATAGAGTGTAGGGTATAGAGTGTAGGGAATAGAGTGTAGAGTGTAAGGTATAGAGTGTAGAGTGTAGGGTATAGAGTGTAGGGTATAGACTGTAGGGTATAGAGTGTAGGGTATAGAGTGTAGGGTATAGAGTGTAGGGAATAGACTGTAGAGTGTAAGGTATAGAGTGTAGAGTGTAGGGTATAGAGTGTAGGGTATAGAGTGTAGAGTGTAGGGATTAGAGTGTAGGGTATAGAGTGTAGGGTGTAGAGTGTAGGGTATAGAGTGTAGAGTGTAGGGTAGAGAGTGTATGGTATAGAGTGTAGGGTATACAGTGTAGGGTGTAGAGTGTAGGGTATAGAGTGTAGGGTATAGAGTGTAGGGTATAGAGTGTAGGGTATAGAGTGTAGGGAATAGAGTGTAGAGTGTAAGGTATAGAGTGTAGAGTGTAGGGTATAGAGTGTAGGGTATAGACTGTAGGGTATAGAGTGTAGGGTATAGAGTGTAGGGTATAGATTGTAGAGTGTTGGCTATAGAGTGTAGGGTATAGAGTGTAGAGTGTAGGGTATAGAGTGTAGGGTATAGAGTGTAGGGTATAGAGTGTAGGGTATAGAGTGTAGAGTGTAGGGTATAGTGTGTAGGGAATAGAGTGCAGGGTGTAGAGTGTAGGGTATAGAGTGTAGGGTATAGAGTGTAGAGTGTAGGGTATAGAGTGTATGCTATAGAGTATATGGTGTAGAGTGTATGGTATAGAGTGTAGGGTATAGAGTGTAGAGTGTATGGTATAGAGTGTAGGGTATAGAGTGTAGGGTATAGAGTGTATGTTATAGAGTGTAGGGTATAGAGTGTAGAGTGTAGGGTATAGAGTTTAGAGTGTAGGGTATAGAGTGTAGGGTATAGAGTGTAAGGTATAGAGTGTAGGGTGTAGAGTGTAGGGTATAGAGTGTAGGGTATAGAGTGTAGGGTATATAATGTACGGTATAGAGTGTAGGGTATGGAGTGTAGAGTGTAGGGTATAGAGTGTAGGGTATAGAGTGTAGGGTATAGAGTGTAGAGTGTAGGGTATAGAGTTTAGAGTGTTGGGTATAGAGTGTAGGGTATAGAGTGTAAGGTATAGAGTGTAGGGTGTAGAGTGTAGGGTATAGAGTGTAGGGTATAGAGTGTAGGGTATAGAGTGTACGGTATAGAGTGTAGGGTATAGAGTGCATGGTATAGAGTGTAGGGTATAGAGTGTATGGTATAGAGTGTAGGGTATAGAGTGTAGGGTATAGAGTGTAGAGTGTAGGGTATAGAGTGTAGGGTATAGAGTGTAGAGTGTAGGGTATAGAGTGTAGGGTATAGAGTGTAGGGTATAGAGTGTAGGGTATAGAATGCAGGGTATAGAGTGTAGGGTATAGAGTGTAGAGTGTAGGGTATAGAGTGTAGGGTATAGAGTGTAGGGTATAGAGTGTAGAGTGTAGGGTATAGAGTGTAGGGTATAGAGTGTAGGGTATAGAGTGTAGGGCATAGAGTGTAGGGTATAGAGTGTAGGGTATAGAGTGTAGGGTATAGAGTGTAGAGTGTAGGGTATAGAGTGTAGGGTATAGAGTGTAGGGTATAGAGTGTAAGGTATAGAGTGTAGAGTGTAGGGTATAGAGTGTAGAGTGTAGGGTATAGAGTGTAGGGTATATAGTGTAGGGTATAGAGTGTAGGGTATAGAGTGTAGAGTGTAGGGTATAGAGTGTAGAGTGTAGGGTATAGAGTGTATGGTATAGAGTGTAGGGTATAGAGTGTAGGGTGTAGAGTGTTGGGTATAGAGTGTAGGGTATAGAGTGTAGGGTATAGAGTGTAGGGTATAGAGTGTAGGGAATAGAGTGTAGAGTGTAAGGTATAGAGTGTAGAGTGTAGGGTATAGAGTGTAGGGTATAGAGTGTAGAGTGTAGGGATTAGAGTGTAGGGTATAGAGTGTAGGGTATAGATTGTAGGGTATAGAGTGTAGAGTGTAGGGTATAGAGTGTAGGGTATAGAGTGTAGGGTATAGAGTGTAGGGCATAGAGTGTAGGGTATAGAGTGTAGGGTATAGAGTGTAGAGTGTAGGGTATAGAGTGTAGGGTATAGAGTGTATGGTATAGAGTGTAGGGTATAGAGTGTAGGGTATAGAGTGTAGATTGTAGGGTATAGAGTGTAGAGTGTAGGGTATAGAGTGTAGGGTATAGAGTGTAGGGTATAGAGTGTAGGGTATAAAGTGTAGGGCATAGAGTGTAGGGTATAGAGTGTAGGGTATAGAGTGTAGGGTATAGAGTGTAGGGTATAGAGTGTAGGGCATAGAGTGTAGGGTATAGAGTGTAGGGTATAGAGTGTAGAGTGTAGGGTATAGAGTGTAGGGTATAGAGTGTAGGGTATAGAGTGTAGAGTGTAGGGCATAGAGTGTAGAGTGTAGGGTATAGAGTGTAGGGTATAGAGTGTAGGGTGTAGAGTGTAGGGTATAGAGTGTATGGTATAGAGTGTAGGGTGTAGAGTGTAGGGTATAGAGTGTAGGGTAGAGAGTGTAGAGTGTAGGGTATAGAGTGTAGGGTATAGAGTGTAGGGTATAGAGTGTAGGGTAGAGAGTGTAGAGTGTAGGGTATAGAGTGTAGGGTATAGAGTTTAGGGTATAGAGTGTAGAGTGTAGGGATTAGAGTGTAGGGTATAGAGTGTAGGGTGTAGAGTGTATGGTATAGAGTGTACAGTGTAGGGTATAGAGTGTATGGTATAGAGTGTAGGGTATAGAGTGTAGGGTGTAGAGTGTAGGGTATAGAGTGTAGGGTATAGAGTGTAGGGTATAGAGTGTAGGGTATAGAGTGTAGGGAATAGAGTGTAGAGTGTAAGGTATAGAGTGTAGAGTGTATGGTATAGAGTGTAGGGTATAGAGTGTAGAGTGTATGGTATAGAGTGTAGGGTATAGAGTGTTGGGTATAGAGTGTATGTTATAGAGTGTAGGGTATAGAGTGTAGGGTAGAGAGTGTAGAGTGTGGGGTATAGAGTGTAGGGTATAGAGTGTAGGGTATAGAGTGTAGAGTGTAGGGATTAGAGTGTAGGGTATAGAATGTAGGGTGTAGAGTGTAGAGTGTAGGGATTAGAGTGTAGGGTATAGAGTGTAGGGTGTAGAGTGTAGGGTATAGAGTGTAGAGTGTAGGGTATAGAGTGTAGAATGTAGGGTATAGAGTGTAGGGTATAGAGTGTAGGGTAGAGAGTGTAGGGTAGAAAGTGTAGAGTGTAGGGTATAGAGTGTAGGGTATAGAGTGTAGGGAATAGAGTGTTGAGTGTAAGGTATAGAGTGTAGAGTGTAGGGTGTAGAGTGAAGAGTGTAGGGTATAGAGTGTAGGGTATAGAGTGTAGGGCATAGAGTGTAGGGTATAGAGTGTAGGATATAGAGTGTAGAGTGTAGGATATAGAGTGTAGAGTGTAGGGTATAGAGTGTAGAGTGTAGGGCATAGAGTGTAGAGTGTAGGGTATAGAGTGTAGGGTATAGAGTGTAGGGTATAGAGTGTAGGGTATAGAGAGTAGAGTGTAGGGTATAGAGTGTAGAGTGTAGGTTATAGAGTGTAGGGTATAGAGTGTAGGGTATAGAGTGTAGGGTAGAGAGTGTAGAGTGTAGGGTATAGAGTGTAGGGTATAGAGTGTAGGGTATAGAGTGTAGAGTGTAGGGATTAGAGTGTAGGGTATAGAGTGTAGGGTGTAGAGTGTAGGGTATAGAGCGTAGAGTGTAGGGTATAGAGTGTATGGTATAGAGTGTAGGGTATAGACTGTAGGGTGTAGAGTGTAGGGTATAGAGTGTAGGGCATAGAGTGTAGGGTATAGAGTGTAGGGTATAGAGTGTAGAGTGTAGGGTATAGAGTGTAGAGTGTAGGGTATAGAGTGTAGAGTGTAGGGCATAGAGTGTAGAGTGTAGGGTATAGAGTGTAGGGTATAGAGTGTAGGGTATAGAGTGTAGGGTATAGAGTGTAGGGTATAGAGTGTAGAGTGTAGGGTATAGAGTGTAGGGTATAGAGTGTAGGGTATAGAGTGTAGGGTAGAGAGTGTAGAGTGTAGGGTATAGAGTGTAGGGTATAGAGTGTAGGGTATAGAGTGTAGAGTGTAGGGATTAGAGTGTAGGGTATAGAGTGTAGGGTATAGAGTGTTGGGTATAGAGTGTATGTTATAGAGTGTAGGGTATAGAGTGTAGGGTAGAGAGTGTAGAGTGTGGGGTATAGAGTGTAGGGTATAGAGTGTAGGGTATAGAGTGTAGAGTGTAGGGATTAGAGTGTAGGGTATAGAATGTAGGGTGTAGAGTGTAGAGTGTAGGGATTAGAGTGTAGGGTATAGAGTGTAGGGTGTAGAGTGTAGGGTATAGAGTGTAGAGTGTAGGGTATAGAGTGTAGAATGTAGGGTATAGAGTGTAGGGTATAGAGTGTAGGGTAGAGAGTGTAGGGTAGAAAGTGTAGAGTGTAGGGTATAGAGTGTAGGGTATAGAGTGTAGGGAATAGAGTGTTGAGTGTAAGGTATAGAGTGTAGAGTGTAGGGTGTAGAGTGAAGAGTGTAGGGTATAGAGTGTAGGGTATAGAGTGTAGGGCATAGAGTGTAGGGTATAGAGTGTAGGATATAGAGTGTAGAGTGTAGGATATAGAGTGTAGAGTGTAGGGTATAGAGTGTAGAGTGTAGGGCATAGAGTGTAGAGTGTAGGGTATAGAGTGTAGGGTATAGAGTGTAGGGTATAGAGTGTAGGGTATAGAGAGTAGAGTGTAGGGTATAGAGTGTAGAGTGTAGGTTATAGAGTGTAGGGTATAGAGTGTAGGGTATAGAGTGTAGGGTAGAGAGTGTAGAGTGTAGGGTATAGAGTGTAGGGTATAGAGTGTAGGGTATAGAGTGTAGAGTCTAGGGATTAGAGTGTAGGGTATAGAGTGTAGGGTGTAGAGTGTAGGGTATAGAGCGTAGAGTGTAGGGTATAGAGTGTATGGTATAGAGTGTAGGGTATAGACTGTAGGGTGTAGAGTGTAGGGTATAGAGTGTAGGGCATAGAGTGTAGGGTATAGAGTGTAGGGTATAGAGTGTAGAGTGTAGGGTATAGAGTGTAGAGTGTAGGGTATAGAGTGTAGAGTGTAGGGCATAGAGTGTAGAGTGTAGGGTATAGAGTGTAGGGTATAGAGTGTAGGGTATAGAGTGTAGGGTATAGAGTGTAGGGTATAGAGTGTAGAGTGTAGGGTATAGAGTGTAGGGTATAGAGTGTAGGGTATAGAGTGTAGGGTAGAGAGTGTAGAGTGTAGGGTATAGAGTGTAGGGTATAGAGTGTAGGGTATAGAGTGTAGAGTGTAGGGATTAGAGTGTAGGGTATAGAGTGTAGGGTGTAGAGTGTAGGGTATAGAGTGTAGAGTGTAGGGTATAGAGTGTATGGTATAAAGTGTAGGGTATAGAGTGTAGGGTGTAGAGTGTAGGGTATAGAGTGTAGGGTATAGAGTGTAGGGTATATAGTGTAGGGTATAGAGTGTAGTCAATAGAGTGTAGAGTGTAAGGTATAGAGTGTAGGGTATAGAGTGTAGAGTGTATGGTATAGAGTGTAGGGTATAGAGTGTTGGGTATAGAGTGTATGTTATAGAGTGTAGGGTATAGAGTGTAGGGTAGAGAGTGTAGAGTGTGGGGTATAGAGTGTAGGGTATAGAGTGTAGGGTATAGAGTGTAGAGTGTAGGGATTAGAGTGTAGGGTATAGAGTGTAGGGTGTAGAGTGTAGGGTATAGAGTGTAGGGTATAGAGTGTAGGGTGTAGAGTGTAGGGTATAGAGTGTAGGGTATATAGTGTAGGGTATAGAGTGTAGGGAATAGACTGTAGAGTGTAAGGTATAGAGTGTAGAGTGTAGGGTATAGAGTGTAGGGTATAGAGTGTAGAGTGTAGGGATTAGAGTGTAGGGTATAGAGTGTAGGGTGTAGAGTGTAGGGTATAGAGTGTAGAGTGTAAGGTAGAGAGTGTATGGTATAGAGTGTAGGGTATACAGTGTAGGGTGTAGAGTGTAGGGTATAGAGTGTAGGGTATAGAGTGTAGGGTATAGAGTGTAGGGTATAGATTGTAGGGAATAGAGTGTAGAGTGTAAGGTATAGAGTGTAGAGTGTAGGGTATAGAGTGTAGGGTATAGACTGTAGGGTATAGAGTGTAGGGTATAGAGTGTAGGGTATAGATTGTAGAGTGTTGGCTATAGAGTGTAGGGTATAGAGTGTAGAGTGTAGGGTATATAGTGTAGGGTATAGAGTGTAGGGTATAGAGTGTAGGGTATAGAGTGTAGAGTGTAGGGTATAGTGTGTAGGGTATAGAGTGCAGGGTGTAGAGTGTAGGGTATAGAGTGTAGGGTATAGAGTGTAGAGTGTAGGGTATAGAGTGTATGCTATAGAGTGTATGGTGTAGAGTGTATGGTATAGAGTGTAGGGTATAGAGTGTAGAGTGTATGGTATAGAGTGTAGGGTATAGAGTGTAGGGTATAGAGTGTATGTTATAGAGTATAGGGTATAGAGTGTAGAGTGTAGGGTATAGAGTTTAGAGTGTAGGGTATAGAGTGTAGGGTATAGAGTGTAAGGTATAGAGTGTAGGGTGTAGAGTGTAGGGTATAGAGTGTAGGGTATAGAGTGTAGGGTATAGAATGTACGGTATAGAGTGTAGGGTATGGAGTGTATTGTATAGAGTGTAGGGTATAGAGTGTAGAGTGTAGGGTATAGAGTGTAGGGCATATTGTGTAGGGTATAGAGTGTAGAGTGTAGGGTATAGAGTTTAGAGTGTTGGGTATAGAGTGTAGGGTATAGAGTGTAAGGTATAGAGTGTAGGGTGTAGAGTGTAGGGTATAGAGTGTAGGGTATAGAGTGTACGGTATAGAGTGTAGGGTATAGAGTGTATGGTATAGAGTGTAGGGTATAGAGTGTAGGGTATAGAGTGTATGGTATAGAGTGTAGGGTATAGAGTGTAGGGTATAGAGTGTAGAGTGTAGGGTATAGAGTGTAGGGTATAGAGTGTAGAGTGTAGGGTATAGAGTGTAGGGTATAGAGTGTAGGGTATAGAGTGTAGGGTATAGAATGTAGGGTATAGAGTGTAGGGTATAGAGTGTAGAGTGTAGGGTATAGAGTGTAGGGTATAGAGTGTAGGGTATAGAGTGTAGGGTATAGAGTGTAGGGTATAGAGTGTAGGGCATATAGTGTAGGGTATAGAGTGTAGAGTGTAGGGTATAGAGTGTAGGGTATAGAGTGTAGAGTGTAGGGTATAGAGTGTAGGGTATAGAGTGTAGGGTATAGAGTGTAGGGTATAGAGTGTAGAGTGTAGGGTATAGAGTGTAGAGTATAGAGTGTAGGGTATATAGTGTAGGGTATAGAGTGTAGGGTATAGAGTATAGAGTGTAGGGTATAGAGTGTAGAGTGTAGGGTATAGAGTGTATGGTATAGAGTGTAGGGTATAGAGTGTAGGGTAGAGAGTGTAGAGTGTAGGGATTAGAGTGTAGGGTATAGAGTGTAGGGTGTAGAGTGTAGGGTATAGAGTGTAGAGTGTAGGGTATAGAGTGTATGGTATAGAGTGTAGGGTATAGAGTGTAGGGTGTAGAGTGTAGGGTATAGAGTGTAGGGTATAGAGTGTAGGGTATAGTGTGTAGGGTATAGAGTGTAGTCAATAGAGTGTAGAGTGTAAGGTATAGAGTGTAGAGTGTATGGTATAGAGTGTAGGGTATAGAGTGTAGAGTGTATGGTATAGAGTGTAGGGTATAGAGTGTTGGGTATAGAGTGTATGTTATATAGTGTAGGGTATAGAGTGTAGGGTAGAGAGTGTAGAGTGTGGGGTATAGAGTGTAGGGTATAGAGTGTAGAGTGTAGGGATTAGAGTGTAGGGTATAGAGTGTAGGGTGTAGAGTGTAGGGTATAGAGTGTAGGGTATAGAGTGTAGGGTGTAGAGTGTAGGGTATAGAGTGTAGGGTATAGAGTGTAGGGTATAGAGTGTAGGGTATAGAGTGTAGGGTATAGAGTATAGGGCATAGAGTGTAGGGTATAGAGTGTAGAGTGTAGGGTATAGAGTGTAGGGTATAGAGTGTAGAGTGTAGGGTATAGAGTGTAGGGTATAGAGTGTAGGGTATAGAGTGTAGGGTATAGAGTGTAGAGTGTAGGGTATAGAGTGTAGAGTGTAGGGTATAGAGTGTAGGGTATATAGTGTAGGGTATAGAGTGTAGGGTATAGAGTGTAGAGTGTAGGGTATAGAGTGTAGAGTGTAGGGTATAGAGTGTATGGTATAGAGTGTAGGGTATAGAGTGTAGGGTAGAGAGTGTAGAGTGTAGGGTATAGAGTGTAGGGTATAGAGTGTAGGGTATAGAGTGTAGAGTGTAGGGATTAGAGTGTAGGGTATAGAGTGTAGGGTGTAAAGTGTAGGGTATAGAGTGTAGAGTGTAGGGTATAGAGTGTATGGTATAGAGTGTAGGGTATAGAGTGTAGGGTGTAGAGTGTAGGGTATAGAGTGTAGGGTATAGAGTGTAGGGTATAGAGTGTAGGGTATATAGTGTGGTCAATAGAGTGTAGAGTGTAAGGTATAGAGTGTAGAGTGTATGGTATAGAGTGTAGGGTATAGAGTGTAGAGTGTATGGTATAGAGTGTAGGGTATAGAGTGTTGGGTATAGAGTGTATGTTATAGAGTGTAGGGTATAGAGTATAGGGTAGAGAGTGTAGAGTGTGGGGTATAGAGTGTAGGGTATAGAGTGTAGGGTATAGAGTGTAGAGTGTAGGGATTAGAGTGTAGGGTATAGAGTGTAGGGTGTAGAGTGTAGGGTATAGAGTGTAGGGTATAGAGTGTAGGGTGTAGAGTGTAGGGTATAGAGTGTAGGGTATATAGTGTAGGGTATAGAGTGTAGGGAATAGACTGTAGAGTGTAAGGTATAGAGTGTAGAGTGTAGGGTATAGAGTGTAGGGTATAGAGTGTAGAGTGTAGGGATTAGAGTGTAGGGTATAGAGTGTAGGGTGTAGAGTGTAGGGTATAGAGTGTAGAGTGTAGGGTAGAGAGTGTATGGTATAGAGTGTAGGGTATACAGTGTAGGGTGTAGAGTGTAGGGTATAGAGTGTAGGGTATAGAGTGTAGGGTATAGAGTGTAGGGTATAGATTGTAGGGAATAGAGTGTAGAGTGTAAGGTATAGAGTGTAGAGTGTAGGGTATAGAGTGTAGGGTATAGACTGTAGGGTATAGAGTGTAGGGTATAGAGTGTAGGGTATAGATTGTAGAGTGTTGGCTATAGAGTGTAGGGTATAGAGTGTAGAGTGTAGGGTATAGAGTGTAGAGTATAGAGTGTAGGGTATAGAGTGTAGGGTATAGAGTGTAGAGTGTAGGGTATAGTGTGTAGGGTATAGAGTGCAGGGTGTAGATTGTAGGGTATAGAGTGTAGGGTATAGAGTGTAGAGTGTAGGGTATAGAGTGTATGCTAAAGAGTGTATGGTGTAGAGTGTATGGTATAGAGTGTAGGGTATAGAGTGTAGAGTGTATGGTATAGAGTGTAGGGTATAGAGTGTAGGGTATAGAGTGTATGTTATAGAGTGTAGGGTATAGAGTGTAGAGTGTAGGGTATAGAGTTTAGAGTGTAGGGTATAGAGTGTAGGGTATAGAGTGTAAGGTATAGAGTGTAGTGTGTAGAGTGTAGGGTATAGAGTGTAGGGTATAGAGTGTAGGGTATAGAATGTACGGTATAGAGTGTAGGGTATGGAGTGTATTGTATAGAGTGTAGGGTATAGAGTGTAGAGTGTAGGGTATAGAGTGTAGGGTATAGAGTGTAGGGTATAGAGTGTAGAGTGTAGGGTATAGAGTTTAGAGTGTTGGGTATAGAGTGTAGGGTATAGAGTGTAAGGTATAGAGTGTAGGGTGTAGAGTGTAGGGTATAGAGTGTAGGGTATAGAGTGTAGGGTATAGAGTGTACGGTATAGAGTGTAGGGTATAGAGTGTATGGTATAGAGTGTAGGGTATAGAGTGTAGGGTATAGAGTGTATGGTATAGAGTGTAGGGTATAGAGTGTAGGGTATAGAGTGTAGAGTGTAGGGTATAGAGTGTAGGGTATAGAGTGTAGAGTGTAGGGTATAGAGTGTAGGGTATAGAGTGTAGGGTATAGAGTGTGGGGTATAGAATGTAGGGTATAGAGTGTAGGGTATAGAGTGTAGAGTGTAGGTTATAGAGTGTAGGGTATAGAGTGTAGGGTATAGAGTGTAGGGTATAGAGTGTAGGGTATAGAGTGTAGGGTATAGAGTGTAGGGCATAGAGTGTAGGGTATAGAGTGTAGAGTGTAGGGTATAGAGTGTAGGGTATAGAGTGTAGAGTGTAGGGTATAGAGTGTAGGGTATAGAGTGTAGGGTATAGAGTGTAGGGTATAGAGTGTAGGGTATAGAGTGTAGAGTGTAGGGTATAGAGTGTAGAGTGTAGGGTATAGAGTGTAGGGTATATAGTGTAGGGTATAGAGTGTAGGGTATAGAGTGTAGAGTGTAGGGTATAGAGTGTAGAGTGTAGGGTATAGAGTGTATGGTATAGAGTGTAGAGTATAGAGTGTAGGGTGTAGAGTGTTGGGTATAGAGTGTAGGGTATAGAGTGTAGGGTATAGAGTGTAGGGTATAGAGTGTAGGGAATAGAGTGTAGAGTGTAAGGTATAGAGTGTAGAGTGTAGAGTGTAGGGTATAGAGTGTAGAGTGTAGGGATTAGAGTGTAGGGTATAGAGTGTAGGGTATAGAGTGTAGGGTATAGAGTGTAGAGTGTAGGGTATAGAGTGTAGGGTATAGAGTGTAGGGTATAGAGTGTAGGGCATAGAGTGTAGGGTATAGAGTGTAGGGTATAGAGTGTAGAGTGTAGGGTATAGAGTGTAGGGTATAGAGTGTAGGGTATAGAGTGTAGAGTGTAGGGTATAGAGTGTAGGGTATAGAGTGTAGGGTATAGAGTGTAGGGTATAGAGTGTAGGGCATAGAGTGTAGGGTATAGAGTGTAGGGTATAGAGTGTAGGGTATAGAGTGTAGGGTATAGAGTGTAGGGCATAGATTGTAGGGTATAGAGTGTAGGGTATAGAGTGTAGAGTGTAGGGTATAGAGTGTAGGGTATAGAGTTTAGGGTATAGAGTGTAGAGTGTAGGGCATAGAGTGTAGAGTGTAGGGTATAGAGTGTAGGGTATAGAGTGTAGGGTGTAGAGTGTAGGGTATAGAGTGTATGGTATAGAGTGTAGGGTATAGAGTGTAGGGTATAGAGTGTAGGGTGTAGAGTGTATGGTATAGAGTATAGGGTAGAGAGTGTAGAGTGTAGGGTATAGAGTGTAGGGTATAGAGTGTAGGGTATAGAGTGTAGGGTAGAGAGTGTAGAGTGTAGGGTATAGAGTGTAGGGTATAGAGTGTAGGGTATAGAGTGTAGAGTGTAGGGATTAGAGTGTAGGGTATAGAGTGTAGGGTGTAGAGTGTAGGGTATAGAGTGTAGAGTGTAGGGTATAGAGTGTATGGTATAGAGTGTAGGGTATAGAGTGTAGGGTGTAGAGTGTAGGGTATAGAGTGTAGGGTATAGAGTGTAGGGTATAGAGTGTAGGGTATAGAGTGTAGGGAATAGCGTGTAGAGTGTAAGGTATAGAGTGTAGAGTGTATGGTATAGAGTGTAGGGTATAGAGTGTAGAGTGTATGGTATAGAGTGTAGGGTATAGAGTGTTGGGTATAGAGTGTATGTTATAGAGTGTAGGGTATAGAGTGTAGGGTAGAGAGTGTAGAGTGTGGGGTATAGAGTGTAGGGTATAGAGTGTAGGGTATAGAGTGTAGAGTGTAGGGATTAGAGTGTAGGGTATAGAGTGTAGGTTGTAGAGTGTAGGGTATAGAGTGTAGAGTGTAGGGTAGAGAGTGTATGGTATAGAGTGTAGGGTATACAGTGTAGGGTGTAGAGTGTAGGGTATAGAGTGTAGGGTATAGAGTGTAGGGTATAGATTGTAGGGAATAGAGTGTAGAGTGTAAGGTATAGAGTGTAGAGTGTAGGGTATAGAGTGTAGGGTATAGACTGTAGGGTATAGAGTGTAGGGTATAGAGTGTAGGGTATAGATTGTAGAGTGTTGGCTATAGAGTGTAGGGTATAGAGTGTAGAGTGTAGGGTATATAGTGTAGGGTATAGAGTGTAGGGTATAGAGTGTAGGGTATAGAGTGTAGAGTGTAGGGTATAGTGTGTAGGGTATAGAGTGCAGGGTGTAGAGTGTAGGGTATAGAGTGTAGGGTATAGAGTGTAGAGTGTAGGGTATAGAGTGTATGCTATAGAGTGTATGGTGTAGAGTGTATGGTATAGAGTGTAGGGTATAGAGTGTAGAGTGTATGGTATAGAGTGTAGGGTATAGAGTGTAGGGTATAGAGTGTATGTTATAGAGTATAGGGTATAGAGTGTAGAGTGTAGGGTATAGAGTTTAGAGTGTAGGGTATAGAGTGTAGGGTATAGAGTGTAAGGTATAGAGTGTAGGGTGTAGAGTGTAGGGTATAGAGTGTAGGGTATAGAGTGTAGGGTATAGAATGTACGGTATAGAGTGTAGGGTATGGAGTGTATTGTATAGAGTGTAGGGTATAGAGTGTAGAGTGTAGGGTATAGAGTGTAGGGTATATTGTGTAGGGTATAGAGTGTAGAGTGTAGGGTATAGAGTTTAGAGTGTTGGGTATAGAGTGTAGGGTATAGAGTGTAAGGTATAGAGTGTTGGGTGTAGAGTGTAGGGTATAGAGTGTAGGGTATAGAGTGTACGGTATAGAGTGTAGGGTATAGAGTGTATGGTATAGAGTGTAGGGTATAGAGTGTAGGGTATAGAGT
This sequence comes from Ranitomeya imitator, assembly GCF_032444005.1. NCBI lineage: Eukaryota > Metazoa > Chordata > Amphibia > Anura > Dendrobatidae > Ranitomeya > Ranitomeya imitator. The sequence goes on along the minus strand of NW_027193849.1, from coordinate 951,178 downwards.
GTATGGTATAGAGTGTAGGGTATAGAGTGTAGGGTATAGAGTGTAGAGTGTAGGGTATAGAGTGTAGGGTATAGAGTGTAGAGTGTAGGGTATAGAGTGTAGGGTATAGAGTGTAGAGTATAGAGTGTAGGGTATAGAGTGTAGGGTATAGAGTGTAGAGTGTAGGGTATAGTGTGTAGGGTATAGAGTGCAGGGTGTAGATTGTAGGGTATAGAGTGTAGGGTATAGAGTGTAGAGTGTAGGGTATAGAGTGTATGCTATAGAGTGTATGGTGTAGAGTGTATGGTATAGAGTGTAGGGTATAGAGTGTAGAGTGTATGGTATAGAGTGTAGGGTATAGAGTGTAGGGTATAGAGTGTATGTTATAGAGTGTAGGGTATAGAGTGTAGAGTGTAGGGTATAGAGTTTAGAGTGTAGGGTATAGAGTGTAGGGTATAGAGTGTAAGGTATAGAGTGTAGTGTGTAGAGTGTAGGGTATAGAGTGTAGGGTATAGAGTGTAGGGTATAGAATGTACGGTATAGAGTGTAGGGTATGGAGTGTATTGTATAGAGTGTAGGGTATAGAGTGTAGAGTGTAGGGTATAGAGTGTAGGGTATAGAGTGTAGGGTATAGAGTGTAGAGTGTAGGGTATAGAGTTTAGAGTGTTGGGTATAGAGTGTAGGGTATAGAGTGTAAGGTATAGAGTGTAGGGTGTAGAGTGTAGGGTATAGAGTGTAGGGTATAGAGTGTAGGGTATAGAGTGTACGGTATAGAGTGTAGGGTATAGAGTGTATGGTATAGAGTGTAGGGTATAGAGTGTAGGGTATAGAGTGTATGGTATAGAGTGTAGGGTATAGAGTGTAGGGTATAGAGTGTAGAGTGTAGGGTATAGAGTGTAGGGTATAGAGTGTAGAGTGTAGGGTATAGAGTGTAGGGTATAGAGTGTAGGGTATAGAGTGTGGGGTATAGAATGTAGGGTATAGAGTGTAGGGTATAGAGTGTAGAGTGTAGGTTATAGAGTGTAGGGTATAGAGTGTAGGGTATAGAGTGTAGAGTGTAGGGTATAGAGTGTAGGGTATAGAGTGTAGGGTATAGAGTGTAGGGCATAGAGTGTAGGGTATAGAGTGTAGAGTGTAGGGTATAGAGTGTAGGGTATAGAGTGTAGAGTGTAGGGTATAGAGTGTAGGGTATAGAGTGTAGGGTATAGAGTGTAGGGTATAGAGTGTAGGGTATAGAGTGTAGAGTGTAGGGTATAGAGTGTAGGGTATATAGTGTAGGGTATAGAGTGTAGGGTATAGAGTGTAGAGTGTAGGGTATAGAGTGTAGAGTGTAGGGTATAGAGTGTATGGTATAGAGTGTAGGGTATAGAGTGTAGGGTGTAGAGTGTTGGGTATAGAGTGTAGGGTATAGAGTGTAGGGTATAGAGTGTAGGGTATAGAGTGTAGGGAATAGAGTGTAGAGTGTAAGGTATAGAGTGTAGAGTGTAGAGTGTAGGGTATAGAGTGTAGAGTGTAGGGATTAGAGTGTAGGGTATAGAGTGTAGGGTATAGAGTGTAGGGTATAGAGTGTAGAGTGTAGGGTATAGAGTGTAGGGTATAGAGTGTAGGGTATAGAGTGTAGGGCATAGAGTGTAGGGTATAGAGTGTAGGGTATAGAGTGTAGAGTGTAGGGTATAGAGTGTAGGGTATAGAGTGTAGGGTATAGAGTGTAGAGTGTAGGGTATAGAGTGTAGGGTATAGAGTGTAGGGTATAGAGTGTAGGGTATAGAGTGTAGGGCATAGAGTGTAGGGTATAGAGTGTAGGGTATAGAGTGTAGGGTATAGAGTGTAGGGTATAGAGTGTAGGGCATAGATTGTAGGGTATAGAGTGTAGGGTATAGAGTGTAGAGTGTAGGGTATAGAGTGTAGGGTATAGAGTTTAGGGTATAGAGTGTAGAGTGTAGGGCATAGAGTGTAGAGTGTAGGGTATAGAGTGTAGGGTATAGAGTGTAGGGTGTAGAGTGTAGGGTATAGAGTGTATGGTATAGAGTGTAGGGTATAGAGTGTAGGGTATAGAGTGTAGGGTGTAGAGTGTATGGTATACAGTGTAGGGTAGAGAGTGTAGAGTGTAGGGTATAGAGTGTAGGGTATAGAGTGTAGGGTATAGAGTGTAGGGTAGAGAGTGTAGAGTGTAGGGTATAGAGTGTAGGGTATAGAGTGTAGGGTATAGAGTGTAGAGTGTAGGGATTAGAGTGTAGGGTATAGAGTGTAGGGTGTAGAGTGTAGGGTATAGAGTGTATGGTATAGAGTGTAGGGTATAGAGTGTAGGGTGTAGAGTGTAGGGTATAGAGTGTAGGGTATAGAGTGTAGGGTATAGAGTGTAGGGTATAGAGTGTAGGGAATAGCGTGTAGAGTGTAAGGTATAGAGTGTAGAGTGTATGGTATAGAGTGTAGGGTATAGAGTGTAGAGTGTATGGTATAGAGTGTAGGGTATAGAGTGTTGGGTATAGAGTGTATGTTATAGAGTGTAGGGTATAGAGTGTAGGGTAGAAAGTGTAGAGTGTGGGGTATAGAGTGTAGGGTATAGAGTGTAGGGTATAGAGTGTAGATTGTAGGGATTAGAGTGTAGGGTATAGAGTGTAGGGTGTAGAGTGTAGGGTATAGAGTGTAGAGTGTAGGGTAGAGAGTGTATGGTATAGAGTGTAGGGTATACAGTGTAGGGTGTAGAGTGTAGGGTATAGAGTGTAGGGTATAGAGTGTAGGGTATAGAGTGTAGGGTATAGATTGTAGGGAATAGAGTGTAGAGTGTAAGGTATAGAGTGTAGAGTGTAGGGTATAGAGTGTAGGGTATAGACTGTAGGGTATAGAGTGTAGAGTGTAGGGTATATAGTGTAGGGTATAGAGTGTTGGCTATAGAGTGTAGGGTATAGAGTGTAGAGTGTAGGGTATATAGTGTAGGGTATAGAGTGTAGGGTATAGAGTGTAGGGTATAGAGTGTAGAGTGTAGGGTATAGTGTGTAGGGTATAGAGTGCAGGGTGTAGAGTGTAGGGTATAGAGTGTAGGGTATAGAGTGTAGAGTGTAGGGTATAGAGTGTATGCTATAGAGTGTATGGTGTAGAGTGTATGGTATAGAGTGTAGGGTATAGAGTGTAGAGTGTATGGTATAGAGTGTAGGGTATAGAGTGTAGGGTATAGAGTGTATGTTATAGAGTATAGGGTATAGAGTGTAGAGTGTAGGGTATAGAGTTTAGAGTGTAGGGTATAGAGTGTAGGGTATAGAGTGTAAGGTATAGAGTGTAGGGTGTAGAGTGTAGGGTATAGAGTGTAGGGTATAGAGTGTAGGGTATAGAATGTACGGTATAGAGTGTAGGGCATGGAGTGTATTGTATAGAGTGTAGGGTATAGAGTGTAGAGTGTAGGGTATAGAGTGTAGGGTATATTGTGTAGGGTATAGAGTGTAGAGTGTAGGGTATAGAGTTTAGAGTGTTGGGTATAGAGTGTAGGGTATAGAGTGTAAGGTATAGAGTGTAGGGTGTAGAGTGTAGGGTATAGAGTGTAGGGTATAGAGTGTACGGTATAGAGTGTAGGGTATAGAGTGTATGGTATAGAGTGTAGGGTATAGAGTGTAGGGTATAGAGTGTATGGTATAGAGTGTAGGGTATAGAGTGTAGGGTATAGAGTGTAGAGTGTAGGGTATAGAGTGTAGGGTATAGAGTGTAGAGTGTAGGGTATAGAGTGTAGGGTATAGAGTGTAGGGTATAGAGTGTAGGGTATAGAATGTAGGGTATAGAGTGTAGGGTATAGAGTGTAGAGTGTAGGGTATAGAGTGTAGGGTATAGAGTGTAGGGTATAGAGTGTAGGGTATAGAGTGTAGGGTATAGAGTGTAGGGTATAGAGTGTAGGGCATATAGTGTAGGGTATAGAGTGTAGAGTGTAGGGTATAGAGTGTAGGGTATAGAGTGTAGAGTGTAGGGTATAGAGTGTAGGGTATAGATTGTAGGGTATAGAGTGTAGGGTATAGAGTGTAGAGTGTAGGGTGTAGAGTGTAGGGTATAGAGTGTAGAGTGTAGGGTATAGAGTGTAGGGTATATAGTGTAGGGTATAGAGTGTAGGGTATAGAGTGTAGAGTGTAGGGTATAGAGTGTAGAGTGTAGGGTATAGAGTGTATGGTATAGAGTGTAGGGTATAGAGTGTAGGGTAGAGAGTGTAGAGTGTAGGGTATAGAGTGTAGGGTATAGAGTGTAGGGTATAGAGTGTAGAGTGTAGGGATTAGAGTGTAGGGTATAGAGTGTAGGGTGTAGAGTGTAGGGTATAGAGTGTAGAGTGTAGGGTATAGAGTGTATGGTATAGAGTGTAGGGTATAGAGTGTAGGGTGTAGAGTGTAGGGTATAGAGTGTAGGGTATAGAGTGTAGGGTATAGTGTGTAGGGTATAGAGTGTAGTCAATAGAGTGTAGAGTGTAAGGTATAGAGTGTAGAGTGTATGGTATAGAGTGTAGGGTATAGAGTGTAGAGTGTATGGTATAGAGTGTAGGGTATAGAGTGTTGGGTATAGAGTATATGTTATAGAGTGTAGGGTATAGAGTGTAGGGGAGAGAGTGTAGAGTGTGGGGTATAGAGTGTAGGGTATAGAGTGTAGAGTGTAGGGATTAGAGTGTAGGGTATAGAGTGTAGGGTGTAGAGTGTAGGGTATAGAGTGTAGGGTATAGAGTGTAGGGTGTAGAGTGTAGGGTATAGAGTGTAGGGTATAGAGTGTAGGGTATAGAGTGTAGGGTATAGAGTGTAGGGTATAGAGTATAGGGCATAGAGTGTAGGGTATAGAGTGTAGAGTGTAGGGTATAGAGTGTAGGGTATAGAGTGTAGAGTGTAGGGTATAGAGTGTAGGGTATAGAGTGTAGGGTATAGAGTGTAGGGTATAGAGTGTAGAGTGTAGGGTATAGAGTGTAGAGTGTAGGGTATAGAGTGTAGGGTATATAGTGTAGGGAATAGAGTGTAGGGTATAGAGTGTAGAGTGTAGGGTATAGAGTGTAGAGTGTAGGGTATAGAGTGTATGGTATAGAGTGTAGGGTATAGAGTGTAGGGTAGAGAGTGTAGAGTGTAGGGTATAGAGTGTAGGGTATAGAGTGTAGGGTATAGAGTGTAGAGTGTAGGGATTAGAGTGTAGGGTATAGAGTGTAGGGTGTAGAGTGTAGGGTATAGTGTAGAGTGTAGGGTATAGAGTGTATGGTATAGAGTGTAGGGTATAGAGTGTAGGGTGTAGAGTGTAGGGTATAGAGTGTAGGGTATAGAGTGTAGGGTATAGAGTGTAGTCAATAGAGTGTAGAGTGTAAGGTATAGAGTGTAGAGTGTATGGTATAGAGTGTAGGGTATAGAGTGTAGAGTGTATGGTATAGAGTGTAGGGTATAGAGTGTTGGGTATAGAGTGTATGTTATAGAGTGTAGGGTATAGAGTGTAGGGTAGAGAGTGTAGAGTGTGGGGTATAGAGTGTAGGGTATAGAGTGTAGGGTATAGAGTGTAGAGTGTAGGGATTAGAGTGTAGGGTATAGAGTGTAGGGTGTAGAGTCTAGGGTATAGAGTGTAGGGTATAGAGTGTAGGGTGTAGAGTGTAGGGTATAGAGTGTAGGGTATATAGTGTAGGGTATAGAGTGTAGGGAATAGACTGTAGAGTGTAAGGTATAGAGTGTAGAGTGTAGGGTATAGAGTGTAGGGTATAGAGTGTAGAGTGTAGGGATTAGAGTGTAGGGTATAGAGTGTAGGGTGTAGAGTGTAGGGTATAGAGTGTAGAGTGTAGGGTAGAGAGTGTATGGTATAGAGTGTAGGGTATACAGTGTAGGGTGTAGAGTGTAGGGTATAGAGTGTAGGGTATAGAGTGTAGGGTATAGAGTGTAGGGTATAGATTGTAGGGAATAGAGTGTAGAGTGTAAGGTATAGAGTGTAGAGTGTAGGGTATAGAGTGTAGGGTATAGACTGTAGGGTATAGAGTGTAGGGTATAGAGTGTAGGGTATAGATTGTAGAGTGTTGGCTATAGAGTGTAGGGTATAGAGTGTAGAGTGTAGGGTATAGAGTGTAGAGTATAGAGTGTAGGGTATAGAGTGTAGGGTATAGAGTGTAGAGTGTAGGGTATAGTGTGTAGGGTATAGAGTGCAGGGTGTAGATTGTAGGGTATAGAGTGTAGGGTATAGAGTGTAGAGTGTAGGGTATAGAGTGTATGCTATAGAGTGTATGGTGTAGAGTGTATGGTATAGAGTGTAGGGTATAGAGTGTAGAGTGTATGGTATAGAGTGTAGGGTATAGAGTGTAGGGTATAGAGTGTATGTTATAGAGTGTAGGGTATAGAGTGTAGAGTGTAGGGTATAGAGTTTAGAGTGTAGGGTATAGAGTGTAGGGTATAGAGTGTAAGGTATAGAGTGTAGTGTGTAGAGTGTAGGGTATAGAGTGTAGGGTATAGAGTGTAGGGTATAGAATGTACGGTATAGAGTGTAGGGTATGGAGTGTATTGTATAGAGTGTAGGGTATAGAGTGTAGAGTGTAGGGTATAGAGTGTAGGGTATAGAGTGTAGGGTATAGAGTGTAGAGTGTAGGGTATAGAGTTTAGAGTGTTGGGTATAGAGTGTAGGGTATAGAGTGTAAGGTATAGAGTGTAGGGTGTAGAGTGTAGGGTATAGAGTGTAGGGTATAGAGTGTAGGGTATAGAGTGTACGGTATAGAGTGTAGGGTATAGAGTGTATGGTATAGAGTGTAGGGTATAGAGTGTAGGGTATAGAGTGTATGGTATAGAGTGTAGGGTATAGAGTGTAGGGTATAGAGTGTAGAGTGTAGGGTATAGAGTGTAGGGTATAGAGTGTAGAGTGTAGGGTATAGAGTGTAGGGTATAGAGTGTAGGGTATAGAGTGTGGGGTATAGAATGTAGGGTATAGAGTGTAGGGTATAGAGTGTAGAGTGTAGGTTATAGAGTGTAGGGTATAGAGTGTAGGGTATAGAGTGTAGAGTGTAGGGTATAGAGTGTAGGGTATAGAGTGTAGGGTATAGAGTGTAGGGCATAGAGTGTAGGGTATAGAGTGTAGAGTGTAGGGTATAGAGTGTAGGGTATAGAGTGTAGAGTGTAGGGTATAGAGTGTAGGGTATAGAGTGTAGGGCATAGAGTGTAGGGTATAGAGTGTAGGGTATAGAGTGTAGAGTGTAGGGTATAGAGTGTAGAGTGTAGGGTATAGAGTGTAGGGTATATAGTGTAGGGTATAGAGTGTAGGGTATAGAGTGTAGAGTGTAGGGTATAGAGTGTAGAGTGTAGGGTATAGAGTGTATGGTATAGAGTGTAGGGTATAGAGTGTAGGGTGTAGAGTGTTGGGTATAGAGTGTAGGGTATAGAGTGAAGGGTATAGAGTGTAGGGTATAGAGTGTAGGGAATAGAGTGTAGAGTGTAAGGTATAGAGTGTAGAGTGTAGAGTGTAGGGTATAGAGTGTAGAGTGTAGGGATTAGAGTGTAGGGTATAGAGTGTAGGGTATAGAGTGTAGGGTATAGAGTGTAGAGTGTAGGGTATAGAGTGTAGGGTATAGAGTGTAGGGTATAGAGTGTAGGGCATAGATTGTAGGGTATAGAGTGTAGGGTATAGAGTGTAGAGTGTAGGGTATAGAGTGTAGGGTATAGAGTGTAGGGTATAGAGTGTAGAGTGTAGGGTATAGAGTGTAGGGTATAGAGTGTAGGGTATAGAGTGTAGGGCATAGAGTGTAGGGTATGGAGTGTAGGGTATAGAGTGTAGGGTATAGAGTGTAGGGTATAGAGTGTAGGGCATAGATTGTAGGGTATAGAGTGTAGGGTATAGAGTGTAGAGTGTAGGGTATAGAGTGTAGGGTATAGAGTTTAGGGTATAGAGTGTAGAGTGTAGGGCATAGAGTGTAGAGTGTAGGGTATAGAGTGTAGGATATAGAGTGTAGGGTGTAAAGTGTAGGGTATAGAGTGTATGGTATAGAGTGTAGGGTATAGAGTGTAGGGTATAGAGTGTAGGGTGTAGAGTGTATGGTATAGAGTGTAGGGTAGAGAGTGTAGAGTGTAGGGTATAGAGTGTAGGGTATAGAGTGTAGGGTATAGAGTGTAGGGTAGAGAGTGTAGAGTGTAGGGTATAGAGTGTAGGGTATAGAGTGTAGGGTATAGAGTGTAGAGTGTAGGGATTAGAGTGTAGGGTATAGAGTGTAGGGTGTAGAGTGTAGGGTATAGAGTGTAGAGTGTAGGGTATAGAGTGTATGGTATAGAGTGTAGGGTATAGAGTGTAGGGTGTAGAGTGTAGGGTATAGAGTGTAGGGTATAGAGTGTAAGGTATAGAGTGTAGGGTATAGAGTGTAGGGAATAGCGTGTAGAGTGTAAGGTATAGAGTGTAGAGTGTATGGTATAGAGTGTAGGGTATAGAGTGTAGAGTGTATGGTATAGAGTGTAGGGTATAGAGTGTTGGGTATAGAGTGTATGTTATAGAGTGTAGGGTATAGAGTGTAGGGTAGAGAGTGTAGAGTGTGGGGTATAGAGTGTAGGGTATAGAGTGTAGGGTATAGAGTGTAGAGTGTAAGGTATAGAATGTAGAGTGTAGGGTATAGAGTGTAGGGTATAGAGTGTAGAGTGTAGGGATTAGAGTGTAGGGTATAGAGTGTAGGGTGTAGAGTGTAGGGTATAGAGTGTAGAGTGTAGGGTAGAGAGTGTATGGTATAGAGTGTAGGGTATACAGTGTAGGGTGTAGAGTGTAGGGTATAGAGTGTAGGGTATAGAGTGTAGGGTATAGAGTGTAGGGTATAGAGTGTAGGGAATAGAGTGTAGAGTGTAAGGTATAGAGTGTAGAGTGTAGGGTATAGAGTGTAGGGTATAGACTGTAGGGTATAGAGTGTAGGGTATAGAGTGTAGGGTATAGATTGTAGAGTGTTGGCTATAGAGTGTAGGGTATAGAGTGTAGAGTGTAGGGTATAGAGTGTAGGGTATAGAGTGTAGGGTATAGATTGTAGAGTGTTGGCTATAGAGTGTAGGGTATAGAGTGTAGAGTGTAGGGTATAGTGTGTAGGGTATAGAGTGCAGGGTGTAGAGTGTAGGGTATAGAGTGTAGGGTATAGAGTGTAGAGTGTAGGGTATAGAGTGTATGCTATAGAGTGTATGGTGTAGAGTGTATGGTATAGAGTGTAGGGTATAGAGTGTAGAGTGTATGGTATAGAGTGTAGGGTATAGAGTGTAGTGTATAGAGTGTATGTTATAGAGTGCAGGGTATAGAGTGTAGGGTGTAGAGTGTAGGGTATAGAGTGTAGGGTATAGAGTGTAGGGTATAGAATGTACGGTATAGAGTGTAGGGTATGGAGTGTATTGTATAGAGTGTAGGGTATAGAGTGTAGAGTGTAGGGTATAGAGTGTAGGGTATAGAGTGTATAGTATAGAGTGTAGGGTGTAGAGTGTAGAGTGTAGGGTATAGAGTGTAGGGTATAGAGTGTAGAGTGTAGGGTATAGAGTGTAGGGTATAGAGAGTAGGGTATAGAGTGTATGGTATAGAGTGTAGGGTATAGAGTGTAGGGTATAGAGTGTAGAGTGTAGGGTATAGAGTGTAGGGTATAGAGTGTAGAGTGTAGGGTATAGAGTGTAGGGTATAGAGTGTAGGGTATAGAGTGTAGGGTATAGAATGTAGGGTATAGAGTGTAGGGTATAGAGTGTAGAGTGTAGGGTATAGAGTGTAGGGTATAGAGTGTAGAGTGTAGGGTATAGAGTGTAGGGTATAGAGTGTAGAGTGTAGGGTATAGAGTGTAGGGTATAGAGTGTAGGGTATAGAGTGTATGGTATAGAGTGTAGGGTATAGAGTGTAGGGTATAGAGTGTAGAGTGTAGGGTATAGAGTGTAGGGTATAGAGTGTAGAGTGTAGGGTATAGAGTGTAGGGTATAGAGTGTAGGGTATAGAGTGTAGGGTATAGAATGTAGGGTATAGAGTGTAGGGTATAGAGTGTAGAGTGTAGGGTATAGAGTGTAGGGTATAGAGTGTAGAGTGTAGGGTATAGAGTGTAGGGTATAGAGTGTAGAGTGTAGGGTATAGAGTGTAGGGTATAGATTGTAGGGTATAGAGTGTATGGTATAGAGTGTAGGGTATAGAGTGTAGGGTATAGAGTGTAGAGTGTAGGGTATAGAGTGTAGGGTATAGAGTGTAGAGTGTAGGGTATAGAGTGTAGGGTATAGAGTGTAGGGTATAGAGTGTAGGGTATAGAATGTAGGGTATAGAGTGTAGGGTATAGAGTGTAGAGTGTAGGGTATAGAGTGTAGGGTATAGAGTGTAGGGTATAGAGTGTAGAGTGTAGGGTATAGAGTGTAGGGTATAGAGTGTAGGGTATAGAGTGTAGGGCATAGAGTGTAGGGTATAGAGTGTAGAGTGTAGGGAATAGAGTGTAGGGTATAGAGTGTAGAGTGTAGGGTATAGAGTGTAGGGTATAGAGTGTAGAGTATAGAGTGTAGGGTATAAAGTGTAGGGTATAGAGTGTAGAGTGTAGGGTATAGAGTGTAGATTGTAGGGTATAGAGTGTAGGGTATATAGTGTAGGGTATAGAGTGTAGGGTATAGAGTGTAGAGTGTAGGGTATAGAGTGTAGAGTGTAGGGTATAGAGTGTATGGTATAGAGTGTAGGGTGTAGAGTGTAGGGTGTAGAGTGTTGGGTATAGAGTGTAGGGTATAGAGTGTAGGGTATAGAGTGTAGGGTATAGAGTGTAGGGAATAGAGTGTAGAGTGTAAGGTATAGAGTGTAGAGTGTAGGGTATAGAGTGTAGGGTATAGAGTGTAGAGTGTAGGGATTAGAGTGTAGGGTATAGAGTGTAGGGTATAGAGTGTAGGGTATAGAGTGTAGAGTGTAGGGTATAGAGTGTAGGGTATAGAGTGTAGGGTATAGAGTGTAGGGCATAGAGTGTAGGGTTTAGAGTGTAGGGTATAGAGTGTAGAGTGTAGGGTATAGAGTGTAGGGTATAGAGTGTAGGGTATAGAGTGTAGAGTGTTGGGTATAGAGTGTAGGGTATAGAGTGTAGGGTATAGAGTGTAGGGCATAGAGTGTAGGGTATAGAGTGTAGGGTATAGAGTGTAGGGTATAGAGTGTAGGGTATAGAGTGTAGGGCATAGAGTGTAGGGTATAGAGTGTAGGGTATAGAGTGTAGAGTGTAGGGTATAGAGTGTAGGGTATAGAGTGTAGAGTGTAGGGCATAGAGTGTAGAGTGTAGGGTATAGAGTGTAGGGTATAGAGTGTAGGGTGTAGAGTGTAGGGTATAGAGTGTAGAGTGTAGGGTATAGAGTGTAGGGTACAGAGTGTAGGGTAGAGAGTGTAGGGTAGAGAGTGTAGAATGTAGGGTATAGAGTGTAGTGTATAGAGTGTAGGGTATAGAGTGTAGAGTGTAGGGATTAGAGTGTAGGGTATAGAGTGTAGGGTGTAGAGTGTAGGGTATAGAGTGTAGAGTGTAGGGTATAGAGTGTAGAGTGTAGGGTATAGAGTGTAGGGTATAGAGTGTAGGGTAGAGAGTGTAGGGTAGAGAGTGTAGAGTGTAGGGTATAGAGTGTAGGGAATAGAGTGTTGAGTGTAAGGTATAGAGTGGAGAGTGTAGGGCATAGAGTGTAGAGTGTAGGGTATAGAGTGTAGGGTATAGAGTGTAGGGTATAGAGTGTAGAGTGTAGGGTATAGAGTGTAGAGTGTGGGGTATAGAGTGTAGAGTGTAGGGCATAGAGTGTAGAGTGTAGGGTATAGAGTGTAGGGTATAGAGTGTAGGGTATAGAGTGTAGGGTATAGAGTGTAGAGTGTAGGGTATAGAGTGTAGAGTGTAGGGTATAGAGTGTAGGGTATAGAGTGTAGGGTATAGAGTGTAGGGTAGAGAGTGTAGAGTGTAGGGTATAGAGTGTAGAGTGTAGGGTATAGAGTGTAGGGTATAGAGTGTAGGGTAGAGAGTGTAGGGTAGAGAGTGTAGAGTGTAGGGTATAGAGTGTAGGGAATAGAGTGTTGAGTGTAAGGTATAGAGTGGAGAGTGTAGGGCATAGAGTGTAGAGTGTAGGGTATAGAGTGTAGGGTATAGAGTGTAGGGTATAGAGTGTAGAGTGTAGGCTATAGAGTGTAGAGTGTGGGGTATAGAGTGTAGAGTGTAGGGCATAGAGTGTAGAGTGTAGGGTATAGAGTGTAGGGTATAGAGTGTAGGGTATAGAGTGTAGGGTATAGAGTGTAGGGTATAGAGTGTAGAATGTAGGGTATAGAGTGTAGAGTGTAGGGTATAGAGTGTAGGGTATAGAGTGTAGGGTATAGAGTGTAGGGTAGAGAGTGTAGAGTGTAGGGTATAGAGTGTAGGGTATAGAGTGTAGGGTATAGAGTGTAGAGTGTAGGGTATAGAGTGTAGGGTATAGAGTGTAGGGTATAGAGTGTAGGGTATAGAGTGTAGGGTATAGAGTGTAGGGTATAGAGTGTAGGGTATAGAGTGTAGAGTGTAGGGTATAGAGTGTAGGGTATAGAGTGTAGGGTATAGAGTGTAGGGTATAGAATGTAGGGTATAGAGTGTAGGGTATAGAGTGTAGAGTGTAGGGTATAGAGTGTAGGGTATAGAGTGTAGGGTATAGAGTGTAGAGTGTAGGGTATAGAGTGTAGGGTATAGAGTGTAGGGTATAGAGTGTAGGGCATAGAGTGTAGGTATAGAGTGTAGAGTGTAGGGTATAGAGTGTAGGGTATAGAGTGTAGAGTGTAGGGTATAGAGTGTAGGGTATAGAGTGTAGGGTATAGAGTGTAGGGTATAGAGTGTAGGGTATAGAGTGTAGAGTGTAGGGTATAGAGTGTAGAGTGTAGGGTATAGAGTGTAGGGTATATAGTGTAGGGTATAGAGTGTAGGGTATAGAGTGTAGAGTGTAGGGTATAGAGTGTAGAGTGTAGGGTATAGAGTGTATGGTATAGAGTGTAGGGTATAGAGTGTAGGTTGTAGAGTGTAGGGTATAGAGTGTAGGGTATAGAGTGTAGGGTATAGAGTGTAGGGAATAGAGTGTAGAGTGTAAGGTATAGAGTGTAGAGTGTAGGGTATAGAGTGTAGGGTATAGAGTGTAGAGTGTAGGGATTAGAGTGTAGGGTATAGAGTGTAGGGTATAGAGTGTAGGGTATAGAGTGTAGAGTGTAGGGTATAGAGTGTAGGGTATAGAGTGTAGGGCATAGAGTGTAGGGTATAGAGTGTAGGGTATAGAGTGTAGAGTGTAGGGTATAGAGTGTAGGGTATAGAGTGTAGGGTATAGAGTGTAGAGTGTTGGGTATAGAGTGTAGGGTATAGAGTGTAGGGTATAGAGTGTAGGGCATAGAGTGTAGGGTATAGAGTGTAGGGTATAGAGTGTAGGGTATAGAGTGTAGGTTATAGAGTGTAGGGCATAGAGTGTAGGGTATAGAGTGTAGGGTATAGAGTGTAGAGTGTAGGGTATAGAGTGTAGGGTATAGAGTGTAGAGTGTAGGGCATAGAGTGTAGAGTGTAGGGTATAGAGTGTAGGGTATAGAGTGTAGGGTGTAGAGTGTAGGGTATAGAGTGTAGAGTGTAGGGTATAGAGTGTAGGGTATAGAGTGTAGGGTAGAGAGTGTAGGGTAGAGAGTGTAGAATGTAGGGTATAGAGTGTAGTGTATAGAGTGTAGGGTATAGAGTGTAGAGTGTAGGGATTAGAGTGTAGGGTATAGAGTGTAGGGTGTAGAGTGTAGGGTATAGAGTGTAGAGTGTAGGGTATAGAGTGTAGAGTGTAGGGTATAGAGTGTAGGGTATAGAGTGTAGGGTAGAGAGTGTAGGGTAGAAAGTGTAGAGTGTAGGGTATAGAGTGTAGGGAATAGAGTGTTGAGTGTAAGGTATAGAGTGGAGAGTGTAGGGCATAGAGTGTAGAGTGTAGGGTATAGAGTGTAGGGTATAGAGTGTAGGGTATAGAGTGTAGAGTGTAGGGTATAGAGTGTAGAGTGTGGGGTATAGAGTGTAGAGTGTAGGGCATAGAGTGTAGAGTGTAGGGTATAGAGTGTAGGGTATAGAGTGTAGGGTATAGAGTGTAGGGTATAGAGTGTAGTGTGTAGGGTATAGAGTGTAGAGTGTAGGGTATAGAGTGTAGGGTATAGAGTGTAGGGTATAGAGTGTAGGGTAGAGAGTGTAGAGTGTAGGGTATAGAGTGTAGAGTGTAGGGTATAGAGTGTAGGGTATAGAGTGTAGGGAATAGAGTGTAGAGTGTAAGGTATAGAGTGTAGAGTGTAGGGTATAGAGTGTAGGGTATAGAGTGTAGAGTGTAGGGATTAGAGTGTAGGGTATAGAGTGTAGGGTATAGAGTGTAGGGTATAGAGTGTAGAGTGTAGGGTATAGAGTGTAGGGTATAGAGTGTAGGGCATAGAGTGTAGGGTATAGAGTGTAGGGTATAGAGTGTAGAGTGTAGGGTATAGAGTGTAGAGTGTAGGGTATAGAGTGTAGGGTATAGAGTGTAGGGTATAGAGTGTAGGGTAGAGAGTGTAGAGTGTAGGGTATAGATTGTAGGGTATAGAGTGTAGGGTATAGAGTGTAGAGGGTAGGGATTAGAGTGTAGGGTATAGAGTGTAGGGTGTAGAGTGTAGGGTTTAGAGTGTAGAGTGTAGGGATTAGAGTGTAGGGTATAGAGTGTAGGGTGTAGAGTGTAGGGTATAGAGTGTAGAGTGTAGGGTATAGAGTGTAGGGTATAGAGTGTAGGGTGTAGAGTGTAGGGTATAGAGTGTATGGTATAGAGTGTAGGGTATAGAGTGTAGGTATAGAGTGTAGGGAATAGAGTGTAGAGTGTAAGGTATAGAGTGTAGAGTGTATGGTATTGAGTGTAGGGTATAGAGTGTAGAGTGTATGGTATAGAGTGTAGGGTATAGAGTGTAGGGTATAGAGTGTAAGGTATAGAGTGTAGGGTGTAGAGTGTAGGGTATAGAGTGTAGGGTATAGAGTGTAGGGTATAGAATGTACGGTATAGAGTGTAGGGTATGGAGTGTATTGTATAGAGTGTAGGGTATAGAGTGTAGAGTGTAGGGTATAGAGTGTAGGGTATAGAGTGTAGGGTATAGAGTGTAGAGTGTAGGGTATAGAGTTTAGAGTGTTGGGTATAGAGTGTAGGGTATAGAGTGTAAGGTATAGAGTGTAGGGTGTAGAGTGTAGGGTATAGAGTGTAGGGTATAGAGTGTACGGTATAGAGTGTAGGGTATAGAGTGTATGGTATAGAGTGTAGGGTATAGAGTGTATGGTATAGAGTGTATGGTATAGAGTGTAGGGTATAGAGTGTAGGGTATAGAGTGTAGAGTGTAGGGTATAGAGTGTAGGGTATAGAGTGTAGAGTGTAGGGTATAGAGTGTAGGGTATAGAGTGTAGGGTATAGAGTGTAGGGTATAGAATGTAGGGTATAGAGTGTAGGGTATAGAGTGTAGAGTGTAGGGCATAGAGTGTAGGGTATAGAGTGTAGGGTATAGAGTGTAGAGTGTAGGGTATAGAGTGTAGGGTATAGAGTGTAGGGTATAGAGTGTAGGGCATAGAGTGTAGGGTATAGAGTGTAGAGTGTAGGGTATAGAGTGTAGGGTATAGAGTGTAGAGTGTAGGGTATAGAGTGTAGGGTATAGAGTGTAGGGTATAGAGTGTAGGGTATAGAGTGTAGAGTGTAGGGTATAGAGTGTAGAGTGTAGGGTATAGAGTGTAGGGTATATAGTGTAGGGTATAGAGTGTAGGGTATAGAGTGTAGAGTGTAGGGTATAGAGTGTAGAGTGTAGGGTATAGAGTGTATGGTATAGAGTGTAGGGTATAGAGTGTAGGGTATAGAGTGTAGGGTATAGAGTGTAGGGAATAGAGTGTAGAGTGTAAGGTATAGAGTGTAGAGTGTAGGGTATAAAGTGTAGGGTATAGAGTGTAGAGTGTAGGGATTAGAGTGTAGGGTATAGAGTGTAGGGTATAGAGTGTAGGGTATAGAGTGTAGAGTGTAGGGTATAGAGTGTAGGGTACAGAGTGTAGGGTATAGAGTGTAGGGCATAGAGTGTAGGGTATAGAGTGTAGGGTATAGAGTGTAGAGTATAGAGTGTAGGGTATAGAGTGTAGAGTGTAGGGTATAGAGTGTAGGGTATAGAGTGTATGGTATAGAGTGTAGAGTGTAGGGTATAGAGTGTAGGGTATAGAGTGTAGGGTATAGAGTGTAGGGTATAGAGTGTAGGGCATAGAGTGTAGGGTATAGAGTGTAGGGTATAGAGTGTAGGGTATAGAGTGTAGGGTATAGAGTGTAGGGCATAGAGTGTAGGGTATAGAGTGTAGGGTATAGAGTGTAGAGTGTAGGGTATAGAGTGTAGGGTATAGAGTGTAGGGTATAGAGTGTAGAGTGTAGGGCATAGAGTGTAGAGTGTAGGGTATAGAGTGTAGGGTATAGAGTGTAGGGTGTAGAGTGTAGGGTATAGAGTGTATGGTATAGCGTGTAGGGTGTAGAGTGTAGGGTATAGAGTGTAGGGTAGAGAGTGTAGAGTGTAGGGTATAGAGTGTAGGGTATAGAGTGTAGGGTATAGAGTGTAGGGTAGAGAGTGTAGAGTGTAGGGTATAGAGTGTAGGGTATAGAGTGTAGGGTATAGAGTGTAGAGTGTAGGGATTAGAGTGTAGGGTATAGAGTGTAGGGTGTAGAGTGTATGGTATAGAGTGTAGAGTGTAGGGTATAGAGTGTAGGGTATAGAGTGTAGGGTATAGAGTGTAGGGTATAGAGTGTAGGGCATAGAGTGTAGGGTATAGAGTGTAGGGTATAGAGTGTAGGGTATAGAGTGTAGGGTATAGAGTGTAGGGCATAGAGTGTAGGGTATAGAGTGTAGGGTATAGAGTGTAGAGTGTAGGGTATAGAGTGTAGGGTATAGAGTGTAGGGTATAGAGTGTAGAGTGTAGGGCATAGAGTGTAGAGTGTAGGGTATAGAGTGTAGGGTATAGAGTGTAGGGTGTAGAGTGTAGGGTATAGAGTGTATGGTATAGCGTGTAGGGTGTAGAGTGTAGGGTATAGAGTGTAGGGTAGAGAGTGTAGAGTGTAGGGTATAGAGTGTAGGGTATAGAGTGTAGGGTATAGAGTGTAGGGTAGAGAGTGTAGAGTGTAGGGTATAGAGTGTAGGGTATAGAGTGTAGGGTATAGAGTGTAGAGTGTAGGGATTAGAGTGTAGGGTATAGAGTGTAGGGTGTAGAGTGTAGGGTATAGAGTGTAGAGTGTAGGGTATAGAGTGTATGGTATAGAGTGTAGGGTATAGAGTGTAGGGTGTAGAGTGTAGGGTATAGAGTGTAGGGTATAGAGTGTAGGGTATAGAGTGTAGGGTATAGAGTGTAGGGAATAGAGTGTAGAGTGTAAGGTATAGAGTGTAGAGTGTAGGGTATAGAGTGTAGGGTATAGACTGTAGGGTATAGAGTGTAGGGTATAGAGTGTAGGGTATAGATTGTAGAGTGTTGGCTATAGAGTGTAGGGTATAGAGTGTAGAGTGTAGGGTATAGAGTGTAGGGTATAGAGTGTAGGGTATAGAGTGTAGGGTATAGAGTGTAGAGTGTAGGGTATAGTGTGTAGGGTATAGAGTGCAGGGTGTAGAGTGTAGGGTATAGAGTGTAGGGTATAGAGTGTAGAGTGTAGGGTATAGAGTGTATGCTATAGAGTGTATGGTGTAGAGTGTATGGTATAGAGTGTAGGGTATAGAGTGTAGAGTGTATGGTATAGAGTGTAGGGTATAGAGTGTAGGGTATAGAGTGTAGGGTATAGAGTGTAGAGTGTAGGGTATAGTAACATAGTAACATAGTTAGTAAGGCCGAAAAAAGACATTTGTCCATCCAGAGTTTAGAGTGTAGGGTATAGAGTTTAGAGTGTAGGGTATAGAGTGTAGGGTATAGAGTGTAAGGTATAGAGTGTAGGGTGTAGAGTGTAGGGTATAGAGTGTAGGGTATAGAGTGTAGGGTATAGAATGTACGGTATAGAGTGTAGGGTATGGAGTGTATTGTATAGAGTGTAGGGTATAGAGTGTAGAGTGTAGGGTATAGAGTGTAGGGTATAGAGTGTAGGGTATAGAGTGTAGAGTGTAGGGTATAGAGTTTAGAGTGTTGGGTATAGAGTGTAGGGTATAGAGTGTAAGGTATAGAGTGTAGGGTGTAGAGTGTAGGGTATAGAGTGTAGGGTATAGAGTGTAGGGTATAGAGTGTACGGTATAGAGTGTAGGGTATAGAGTGTATGGTATAGAGTGTAGGGTATAGAGTGTATGGTATAGAGTGTATGGTATAGAGTGTAGGGTATAGAGTGTAGGGTATAGAGTGTAGAGTGTAGGGTATAGAGTGTAGGGTATAGAGTGTAGAGTGTAGGGTATAGAGTGTAGGGTATAGAGTGTAGGGTATAGAGTGTAGGGTATAGAATGTAGGGTATAGAGTGTAGGGTATAGAGTGTAGAGTGTAGGGCATAGAGTGTAGGGTATAGAGTGTAGGGTATAGAGTGTAGAGTGTAGGGTATAGAGTGTAGGGTATAGAGTGTAGGGTATAGAGTGTAGGGCATAGAGTGTAGGGTATAGAGTGTAGAGTGTAGGGTATAGAGTGTAGGGTATAGAGTGTAGAGTGTAGGGTATAGAGTGTAGGGTATAGAGTGTAGGGTATAGAGTGTAGGGTATAGAGTGTAGAGTGTAGGGTATAGAGTGTAGAGTGTAGGGTATAGAGTGTAGGGTATATAGTGTAGGGTATAGAGTGTAGGGTATAGAGTGTAGAGTGTAGGGTATAGAGTGTAGAGTGTAGGGTATAGAGTGTATGGTATAGAGTGTAGGGTATAGAGTGTAGGGTATAGAGTGTAGGGTATAGAGTGTAGGGAATAGAGTGTAGAGTGTAAGGTATAGAGTGTAGAGTGTAGGGTATAAAGTGTAGGGTATAGAGTGTAGAGTATAGGGATTAGAGTGTAGGGTATAGAGTGTAGGGTATAGAGTGTAGGGTATAGAGTGTAGAGTGTAGGGTATAGAGTGTAGGGTACAGAGTGTAGGGTATAGAGTGTAGGGCATAGAGTGTAGGGTATAGAGTGTAGGGTATAGAGTGTAGAGTATAGAGTGTAGGGTATAGAGTGTAGAGTGTAGGGTATAGAGTGTAGGGTATAGAGTGTAGGGTATAGAGTGTAGAGTGTAGGGTATAGAGTGTGGGGTATAGAGTGTAGGGTATAGAGTGTAGGGTATAGAATGTAGGGTATAGAGTGTAGGGTATAGAGTGTAGAGTGTAGGGCATAGAGTGTAGGGTATAGAGTGTAGGGTATAGAGTGTAGAGTGTAGGGTATAGAGTGTAGGGTATAGAGTGTAGGGTATAGAGTGTAGGGCATAGAGTGTAGGGTATAGAGTGTAGAGTGTAGGGTATAGAGTGTAGGGTATAGAGTGTAGGGTATAGAGTGTAGGGTACAGAGTGTAGAGTGTAGGGTATAGAGTGTAGAGTGTAGGGTATAGAGTGTAGGGTATATAGTGTAGGGTATAGAGTGTAGGGTATAGAGTGTAGAGTGTAGGGTATAGAGTGTAGAGTGTAGGGTATAGAGTGTATGGTATAGAGTGTAGGGTATAGAGTGTAGGGTATAGAGTGTAGGGTATAGAGTGTAGGGAATAGAGTGTAGAGTGTAAGGTATAGAGTGTAGAGTGTAGGGTATAAAGTGTAGGGTATAGAGTGTAGAGTGTAGGGATTAGAGTGTAGGGTATAGAGTGTAGGGTATAGAGTGTAGGGTATAGAGTGTAGAGTGTAGGGTATAGAGTGTAGGGTACAGAGTGTAGGGTATAGAGTGTAGGGCATAGAGTGTAGGGTATAGAGTGTAGGGTATAGAGTGTAGAGTATAGAGTGTAGGGTATAGAGTGTAGAGTGTAGGGTATAGAGTGTAGGGTATAGAGTGTATGGTATAGAGTGTAGAGTGTAGGGTATAGAGTGTAGGGTATAGAGTGTAGGGTATAGAGTGTAGGGTATAGAGTGTAGGGCATAGAGTGTAGGGTATAGAGTGTAGGGTATAGAGTGTAGGGTATAGAGTGTAGGGTATAGAGTGTAGGGCATAGAGTGTAGGGTATAGAGTGTAGGGTATAGAGTGTAGAGTGTAGGGTATAGAGTGTAGGGTATAGAGTGTAGGGTATAGAGTGTAGAGTGTAGGGCATAGAGTGTAGAGTGTAGGGTATAGAGTGTAGGGTATAGAGTGTAGGGTGTAGAGTGTAGGGTATAGAGTGTATGGTATAGAGTGTAGGGTGTAGAGTGTAGGGTATAGAGTGTAGGGTAGAGAGTGTAGAGTGTAGGGTATAGAGTGTAGGGTATAGAGTGTAGGGTATAGAGTGTAGGGTAGAGAGTGTAGAGTGTAGGGTATAGAGTGTAGGGTATAGAGTGTAGGGTATAGAGTGTAGAGTGTAGGGATTAGAGTGTAGGGTATAGAGTGTAGGGTGTAGAGTGTAGGGTATAGAGTGTAGAGTGTAGGGTATAGAGTGTATGGTATAGAGTGTAGGGTATAGAGTGTAGGGTGTAGAGTGTAGGGTATAGAGTGTAGGGTATAGAGTGTAGGGTATAGAGTGTAGGGTATAGAGTGTAGGGAATAGAGTGTAGAGTGTAAGGTATAGAGTGTAGAGTGTAGGGTATAGAGTGTAGGGTATAGACTGTAGGGTATAGAGTGTAGGGTATAGAGTGTAGGGTATAGATTGTAGAGTGTTGGCTATAGAGTGTAGGGTATAGAGTGTAGAGTGTAGGGTATAGAGTGTAGGGTATAGAGTGTAGGGTATAGAGTGTAGAGTGTAGGGTATAGTGTGTAGGGTATAGAGTGCAGGGTGTAGAGTGTAGGGTATAGAGTGTAGGGTATAGAGTGTAGAGTGTAGGGTATAGAGTGTATGCTATAGAGTGTATGGTGTAGAGTGTATGGTATAGAGTGTAGGGTATAGAGTGTAGAGTGTATGGTATAGAGTGTAGGGTATAGAGTGTAGGGTATAGAGTGTAGGGTATAGAGTGTAGAGTGTAGGGTATAGTAACATAGTAACATAGTTAGTAAGGCCGAAAAAAGACATTTGTCCATCCAGAGTTTAGAGTGTAGGGTATAGAGTTTAGAGTGTAGGGTATAGAGTGTAGGGTATAGAGTGTAAGGTATAGAGTGTAGGGTGTAGAGTGTAGGGTATAGAGTGTAGGGTATAGAGTGTAGGGTATAGAATGTACGGTATAGAGTGTAGGGTATGGAGTGTATTGTATAGAGTGTAGGGTATAGAGTGTAGAGTGTAGGGTATAGAGTGTAGGGTATAGAGTGTAGGGTATAGAGTGTAGAGTGTAGGGTATAGAGTTTAGAGTGTTGGGTATAGAGTGTAGGGTATAGAGTGTAAGGTATAGAGTGTAGGGTGTAGAGTGTAGGGTATAGAGTGTAGGGTATAGAGTGTAGGGTATAGAGTGTACGGTATAGAGTGTAGGGTATAGAGTGTATGGTATAGAGTGTAGGGTATAGAGTGTATGGTATAGAGTGTATGGTATAGAGTGTAGGGTATAGAGTGTAGGGTATAGAGTGTAGAGTGTAGGGTATAGAGTGTAGGGTATAGAGTGTAGAGTGTAGGGTATAGAGTGTAGGGTATAGAGTGTAGGATATAGAGTGTAGGGTATAGAATGTAGGGTATAGAGTGTAGGGTATAGAGTGTAGAGTGTAGGGCATAGAGTGTAGGGTATAGAGTGTAGGGTATAGAGTGTAGAGTGTAGGGTATAGAGTGTAGGGTATAGAGTGTAGGGTATAGAGTGTAGGGCATAGAGTGTAGGGTATAGAGTGTAGAGTGTAGGGTATAGAGTGTAGGGTATAGAGTGTAGAGTGTAGGGTATAGAGTGTAGGGTATAGAGTGTAGGGTATAGAGTGTAGGGTATAGAGTGTAGAGTGTAGGGTATAGAGTGTAGAGTGTAGGGTATAGAGTGTAGGGTATATAGTGTAGGGTATAGAGTGTAGGGTATAGAGTGTAGAGTGTAGGGTATAGAGTGTAGAGTGTAGGGTATAGAGTGTATGGTATAGAGTGTAGGGTATAGAGTGTAGGGTATAGAGTGTAGGGTATAGAGTGTAGGGAATAGAGTGTAGAGTGTAAGGTATAGAGTGTAGAGTGTAGGGTATAAAGTGTAGGGTATAGAGTGTAGAGTGTAGGGATTAGAGTGTAGGGTATAGAGTGTAGGGTATAGAGTGTAGGGTATAGAGTGTAGAGTGTAGGGTATAGAGTGTAGGGTACAGAGTGTAGGGTATAGAGTGTAGGGCATAGAGTGTAGGGTATAGAGTGTAGGGTATAGAGTGTAGAGTATAGAGTGTAGGGTATAGAGTGTAGAGTGTAGGGTATAGAGTGTAGGGTATAGAGTGTAGGGTATAGAGTGTAGAGTGTAGGGTATAGAGTGTAGGGTATAGAGTGTAGGGTATAGAGTGTAGGGTATAGAATGTAGGGTATAGAGTGTAGGGTATAGAGTGTAGAGTGTAGGGCATAGAGTGTAGGGTTTAGAGTGTAGGGTATAGAGTGTAGAGTGTAGGGTATAGAGTGTAGGGTATAGAGTGTAGGGTATAGAGTGTAGGGCATAGAGTGTAGGGTATAGAGTGTAGAGTGTAGGGTATAGAGTGTAGGGTATAGAGTGTAGAGTGTAGGGTATAGAGTGTAGGGTATAGAGTGTAGGGTATAGAGTGTAGGGTATAGAGTGT
This sequence comes from Ranitomeya imitator, assembly GCF_032444005.1. Lineage (NCBI taxonomy): Eukaryota > Metazoa > Chordata > Amphibia > Anura > Dendrobatidae > Ranitomeya > Ranitomeya imitator. The sequence goes on along the minus strand of NW_027193849.1, from coordinate 928,601 downwards.
AGAGTGTAGGGTATAGAGTGTAGAGTGTAGGGTATAGAGTGTAGGGTATATAGTGTAGGGTATAGAGTGTAGGGTATAGAGTGTAGAGTGTAGGGTATAGAGTGTAGAGTGTAGGGTATAGAGTGTATGGTATAGAGTGTAGGGTATAGAGTGTAGGGTATAGAGTGTAGGGTATAGAGTGTAGGGAATAGAGTGTAGAGTGTAAGGTATAGAGTGTAGAGTGTAGGGTATAAAGTGTAGGGTATAGAGTGTAGAGTGTAGGGATTAGAGTGTAGGGTATAGAGTGTAGGGTATAGAGTGTAGGGTATAGAGTGTAGAGTGTAGGGTATAGAGTGTAGGGTACAGAGTGTAGGGTATAGAGTGTAGGGCATAGAGTGTAGGGTATAGAGTGTAGGGTATAGAGTGTAGAGTATAGAGTGTAGGGTATAGAGTGTAGAGTGTAGGGTATAGAGTGTAGGGTATAGAGTGTATGGTATAGAGTGTAGAGTGTAGGGTATAGAGTGTAGGGTATAGAGTGTAGGGTATAGAGTGTAGGGTATAGAGTGTAGGGCATAGAGTGTAGGGTATAGAGTGTAGGGTATAGAGTGTAGGGTATAGAGTGTAGGGTATAGAGTGTAGGGCATAGAGTGTAGGGTATAGAGTGTAGGGTATAGAGTGTAGAGTGTAGGGTATAGAGTGTAGGGTATAGAGTGTAGGGTATAGAGTGTAGAGTGTAGGGCATAGAGTGTAGAGTGTAGGGTATAGAGTGTAGGGTATAGAGTGTAGGGTGTAGAGTGTAGGGTATAGAGTGTATGGTATAGAGTGTAGGGTGTAGAGTGTAGGGTATAGAGTGTAGGGTAGAGAGTGTAGAGTGTAGGGTATAGAGTGTAGGGTATAGAGTGTAGGGTATAGAGTGTAGGGTAGAGAGTGTAGAGTGTAGGGTATAGAGTGTAGGGTATAGAGTGTAGGGTATAGAGTGTAGAGTGTAGGGATTAGAGTGTAGGGTATAGAGTGTAGGGTGTAGAGTGTAGGGTATAGAGTGTAGAGTGTAGGGTATAGAGTGTATGGTATAGAGTGTAGGGTATAGAGTGTAGGGTGTAGAGTGTAGGGTATAGAGTGTAGGGTATAGAGTGTAGGGTATAGAGTGTAGGGTATAGAGTGTAGGGAATAGAGTGTAGAGTGTAAGGTATAGAGTGTAGAGTGTATGGTATAGAGTGTAGGGTATAGAGTGTAGAGTGTATGGTATAGAGTGTAGGGTATAGAGTGTTGGGTATAGAGTGTATGTTATAGAGTGTAGGGTATAGAGTGTAGGGTAGAGAGTGTAGAGTGTGGGGTATAGAGTGTAGGGTATAGAGTGTAGGGTATAGAGTGTAGAGTGTAGGGATTAGAGTGTAGGGTATAGAGTGTAGGGTGTAGAGTGTAGGGTATAGAGTGTAGGGTATAGAGTGTAGGGTGTAGAGTGTAGGGTATAGAGTGTAGGGTATAGAGTGTAGGGTATAGAGTGTAGGGTATAGAGTGTAGGGAATAGACTGTAGAGTGTAAGGTATAGAGTGTAGAGTGTAGGGTATAGAGTGTAGGGTATAGAGTGTAGAGTGTAGGGATTAGAGTGTAGGGTATAGAGTGTAGGGTGTAGAGTGTAGGGTATAGAGTGTAGAGTGTAGGGTAGAGAGTGTATGGTATAGAGTGTAGGGTATACAGTGTAGGGTGTAGAGTGTAGGGTATAGAGTGTAGGGTATAGAGTGTAGGGTATAGAGTGTAGGGTATAGAGTGTAGGGAATAGAGTGTAGAGTGTAAGGTATAGAGTGTAGAGTGTAGGGTATAGAGTGTAGGGTATAGACTGTAGGGTATAGAGTGTAGGGTATAGAATGTAGGGTATAGAGTGTAGGGTATAGAGTGTAGGGTGTAGAGTGTAGGGTATAGAGTGTAGGGTATAGAGTGTAGGGTATAGAGTGTAGGGTATAGAGTGTAGGGAATAGACTGTAGAGTGTAAGGTATAGAGTGTAGAGTGTAGGGTATAGAGTGTAGGGATTAGAGTGTAGGGTATAGAGTGTAGGGTATAGAGTGTAGGGTATAGAGTGTAGGGTGTAGAGTGTAGGGTATAGAGTGTAGAGTGTAGGGTAGAGAGTGTATGGTATAGAGTGTAGGGTATACAGTGTAGGGTGTAGAGTGTAGGGTATAGAGTGTAGGGTATAGAGTGTAGGGTATAGAGTGTAGGGTATAGAGTGTAGGGAATAGAGTGTAGAGTGTAAGGTATAGAGTGTAGAGTGTAGGGTATAGAGTGTAGGGTATAGACTGTAGGGTATAGAGTGTAGGGTATAGAATGTAGGGTATAGATTGTAGGGTATACAGTGTAGGGTGTAGAGTGTAGGGTATAGAGTGTAGGGTATAGAGTGTAGGGTATAGAGTGTAGGGAATAGAGTGTAGAGTGTAGGGTATAGAGTGTAGGGTATAGAGTGTAGAGTGTAGGGATTAGAGTGTAGGGTATAGAGTGTAGGGTATAGAGTGTAGGGTATAGAGTGTAGAGTGTAGGGTATAGAGTGTAGGGTACAGAGTGTAGGGTATAGAGTGTAGGGCATAGAGTGTAGGGTATAGAGTGTAGGGTATAGAGTGTAGAGTGTAGGGTATAGAGTGTAGGGTATAGAGTGTAGAGTGTAGGGTATAGAGTGTAGGGTATAGATTGTATGATATAGAGTGTAGAGTGTAGGGTATAGAGTGTAGGGTATAGAGTGTAGGGTATAGAGTGTAGGGTATAGAGTGTAGGGCATAGAGTGTAGGGTATAGAGTGTAGGGTATAGAGTGTAGGGTATAGAGTGTAGGGTATAGAGTGTAGGGCATAGAGTGTAGGGTATAGAGTGTAGGGTATAGAGTGTAGAGTGTAGGGTATAGAGTGTAGGGTATAGAGTGTAGGGTATAGAGTGTAGAGTGTAGGGCATAGAGTGTAGAGTGTAGGGTATAGAGTGTAGGGTATAGAGTGTAGGGTGTAGAGTGTAGGGTATAGAGTGTATGGTATAGAGTGTAGGGTGTAGAGTGTAGGGTATATAGTGTAGGGTAGAGAGTGTAGAGTGTAGGGTATAGAGTGTAGGGTATAGAGTGTAGGGTATAGAGTGTAGGGTAGAGAGTGTAGAGTGTAGGGTATAGAGTGTAGGGTATAGAGTGTAGGGTATAGAGTGTAGAGTGTAGGGATTAGAGTGTAGGGTATAGAATGTAGGGTGTAGAGTGTAGGGTATAGAGTGTAGGGTATAGAGTGTAGGGTATAGAGTGTAGGGTATAGAGTGTAGGGAATAGAGTGTAGAGTGTAAGGTATAGAGTGTAGAGTGTAGGGTATAGAGTGTAGGGTATAGAGTGTAGAGTGTAGGGATTAGAGTGTAGGGTATAGAGTGTAGGGTGTAGAGTGTAGGGTATAGAGTGTAGGGTATAGAGTGTAGGGTGTAGAGTGTAGGGTATAGAGTGTAGGGTATAGAGTGTAGGGTGTAGAGTGTAGGGTATAGAGTGTAGGGTATAGAGTGTAGGGTATAGAGTGTAGAGTGTAGGGTATAGAGTGTAGGGTACAGAGTGTAGGGTATAGAGTGTAGGGCATAGAGTGTAGGGTATAGAGTGTAGGGTATAGAGTGTAGAGTGTAGGGTATAGAGTGTAGGGTATAGAGTGTAGAGTGTAGGGTATAGAGTGTAGGGTATAGATTGTATGGTATAGAGTGTAGAGTGTAGGGTATAGAGTGTAGGGTATAGAGTGTAGGGTATAGAGTGTAGGGTATAGAGTGTAGGGTAGAGAGTGTAGAGTGTGGGGTATAGAGTGTAGGGTATAGAGTGTAGGGTATAGAGTGTAGGGTATAGAGTGTAGGGTATAGAGTGTAGAGTGTAGGGATTAGAGTGTAGGGTATAGAGTGTAGGGTGTAGAGTGTAGAGTATAGAGTGTAGGGTATAGAGTGTAGGGTGTAGAGTGTAGGGTATAGAGTGTAGGGTATAGAGTGTAGGGTGTAGAGTGTAGGGTATAGAGTGTAGGGTATAGAGTGTAGGGTATAGAGTGTAGAGTGTAGGGTATAGAGTGTAGGGTACAGAGTGTAGGGTATAGAGTGTAGGGCATAGAGTGTAGGGTATAGAGTGTAGGGTATAGAGTGTAGAGTGTAGGGTATAGAGTGTAGGGTATAGAGTGTAGAGTGTAGGGTATAGAGTGTAGGGTATAGATTGTATGGTATAGAGTGTAGAGTGTAGGGTATAGAGTGTAGGGTATAGAGTGTAGGGTATAGAGTGTAGGGTATAGAGTGTAGGGCATAGAGTGTAGGGTATAGAGTGTAGGGTATAGAGTGTAGGGTATAGAGTGTAGGGCATAGAGTGTAGGGTATAGAGTGTAGGGTATAGAGTGTAGAGTGTAGGGTATAGAGTGTAGGGTATAGAGTGTAGGGTATAGAGTGTAGAGTGTAGGGCATAGAGTGTAGAGTGTAGGGTATAGAGTGTAGGGTATAGAGTGTAGGGTGTAGAGTGTAGGGTATAGAGTGTATGGTATAGAGTGTAGGGTGTAGAGTGTAGGGTATAGAGTGTAGGGTAGAGAGTGTAGAGTGTAGGGTATAGAGTGTAGGGTATAGAGTGTAGGGTATAGAGTGTAGGGTAGAGAGTGTAGAGTGTAGGGTATAGAGTGTAGGGTATAGAGTGTAGGGTATAGAGTGTAGAGTGTAGGGATTAGAGTGTAGGGTATAGAGTGTAGGGTGTAGAGTGTAGGGTATAGAGTGTAGAGTGTAGGGTATAGAGTGTATGGTATAGAGTGTAGGGTATAGAATGTAGGGTGTAGAGTGTAGGGTATAGAGTGTAGGGTATAGAGTGTAGGGTATAGAGTGTAGGGTATAGAGTGTAGGGAATAGAGTGTAGAGTGTAAGGTATAGAGTGTAGAGTGTATGGTATAGAGTGTAGGGTATAGAGTGTAGAGTGTATGGTATAGAGTGTAGGGTATAGAGTGTTTGGTATAGAGTGTATGTTATAGAGTGTAGGGTATAGAGTATAGGGTAGAGAGTGTAGAGTGTGGGGTATAGAGTGTAGGGTATAGAGTGTAGGGTATAGAGTGTAGAGTGTAGGGATTAGAGTGTAGGGTATAGAGTGTAGGGTGTAGAGTGTAGGGTATAGAGTGTAGGGTATAGAGTGTAGTGTGTAGAGTGTAGGGTATAGAGTGTAGAGTGTAGGGTAGAGAGTGTATGGTATAGAGTGTAGGTTATACAGTGTAGGGTGTAGAGTGTAGGGTATAGAGTGTAGGGTATAGAGTGTAGGGTATAGAGTGTAGGGTATAGAGTGTAGGGAATAGAGTGTAGAGTGTAAGGTATAGAGTGTAGAGTGTAGGGTATAGAGTGTAGGGTATAGACTGTACGGTATAGAGTGTAGGGTATAGAGTGTAGGGAATAGACTGTAGAGTGTAAGGTATAGAGTGTAGAGTGTAGGGTATAGAGTGTAGGGTATAGACTGTAGGGTATAGAGTGTAGGGTATAGAGTGTAGGGTATAGAGTGTAGGGAATAGACTGTAGAGTGTAAGGTATAGAGTGTAGAGTGTAGGGCATAGAGTGTAGGGTATAGAGTGTAGAGTGTAGGGATTAGAGTGTAGGGTATAGAGTGTAGGGTGTAGAGTGTAGGGTATAGAGTGTAGAGTGTAGGGTAGAGAGTGTATGCTATAGAGTGTAGGGTATACAGTGTAGGGTGTAGAGTGTAGGGTATAGAGTGTAGGGTATAGAGTGTAGGGTATAGAGTGTAGGGTATAGAGTGTAGGGAATAGAGTGTAGAGTGTAAGGTATAGAGTGTAGAGTGTAGGGTATAGAGTGTAGGGTATAGACTGTAGGGTATAGAGTGTAGGGTATAGAGTGTAGGGTATAGATTGTAGAGTGTTGGCTATAGAGTGTAGGGTATAGATTGTAGAGTGTAGGGTATAGAGTGTAGGGTATAGAGTGTAGGGTATAGAGTGTAGGGTATAGAGTGTAGAGTGTAGGGTATAGTGTGTAGGGTATAGGGTGCAGGGTGTAGAGTGTAGGGTATAGAGTGTAGGGTATAGAGTGTAGAGTGTAGGGTATAGAGTGTATGCTATAGAGTGTATGGTGTAGAGAGTATGGTATAGAGTGTAGGGTATAGAGTGTAGAGTGTATGGTATAGAGTGTAGGGTATAGAGTGTAGGGTATAGAGTGTATGTTATAGAGTGTAGGGTATAGAGTGTAGAGTGTAGGGTATAGAGTTTAGAGTGTAGGGTATAGAGTGTAGGGTATAGAGTGTAAGGTATAGAGTGTAGGGTGTAGAGTGTAGGGTATAGAGTGTAGGGTATAGAGTGTAGGGTATAGAATGTACGGTATAGAGTGTAGGGTATGGAGTGTATTGTATAGAGTGTAGGGTATAGAGTGTAGAGTGTAGGGTATAGAGTGTAGGGTATAGAGTGTAGGGTATAGAGTGTAGAGTGTAGGGTATAGAGTTTAGAGTGTTGGGTATAGAGTGTAGGGTATAGAGTGTAAGGTATAGAGTGTAGGGTGTAGAGTGTAGGGTATAGAGTGTAGGGTATAGAGTGTAGGGTATAGAGTGTACGGTATAGAGTGTAGGGTATAGAGTGCATGGTATAGAGTGTAGGGTATAGAGTGTAGGGTATAGAGTGTATGGTATAGAGTGTAGGGTATAGAGTGTAGGGTATAGAGTGTGGGGTATAGAGTGTAGGGTATAGAGTGTAGAGTGTAGGGTATAGAGTGTAGGGTATAGAGTGTAGGGTATAGAGTGTAGGGTATAGAATGCAGGGTATAGAGTGTAGGGTATAGAGTGTAGAGTGTAGGGTATAGAGTGTAGGGTATAGAGTGTAGGGTATAGAGTGTAGAGTGTAGGGTATAGAGTGTAGGGTATAGAGTGTAGGGCATAGAGTGTAGGGTATAGAGTGTAGGGTATAGAGTGTAGGGTATAGAGTGTAGAGTGTAGGGTATAGAGTGTAGGGTATAGAGTGTAGGGTATAGAGTGTAGGGTATAGAGTGTAGAGTGTAGGGTATAGAGTGTAGAGTGTAGGGTATAGAGTGTAGGGTATATAGTGTAGGGTATAGAGTGTAGGGTATAGAGTGTAGAGTGTAGGGTATAGAGTGTAGAGTGTAGGGTATAGAGTGTATGGTATAGAGTGTAGGGTATAGAGTGTAGGGTGTAGAGTGTTGGGTATAGAGTGTAAGGTATAGAGTGTAGGGTATAGAGTGTAGGGTATAGAGTGTAGGGAATAGAGTGTAGAGTGTAAGGTATAGAGTGTAGAGTGTAGGGTATAGAGTGTAGGGTAGAGAGTGTAGAGTGTAGGGATTAGATTGTAGGGTATAGAGTGTAGGGTATAGAGTGTAGGGTATAGAGTGTAGAGTGTAGGGTATAGAGTGTAGGGTATAGAGTGTAGGGTATAGAGTGTAGGGCATAGAGTGTAGGGTATAGAGTGTAGGGTATAGAGTGTAGGGTATAGAGTGTAGGGTATAGAGTGTAGGGAATAGAGTGTAGAGTGTAAGGTATAGAGTGTAGAATGTAGGGTATAGAGTGTAGGGTATAGACTGTAGGGTATAGAGTGTAGGGTATAGAGTGTAGGGTATAGATTGTAGAGTGTTGGCTATAGAGTGTAGGGTATAGAGTGTAGAGTGTAGGGTATAGAGTGTAGGGTATAGAGTGTAGGGTATAGAGTGTAGGGTATAGAGTGTAGAGTGTAGGGTATAGTGTGTAGGGTATAGAGTGCAGGGTGTAGAGTGTAGGGTATAGAGTGTAGGGTATAGAGTGTAGAGTGTAGGGTATAGAGTGTATGCTATAGAGTGTATGGTGTAGAGAGTATGGTATAGAGTGTAGGGTATAGAGTGTAGAGTGTATGGTATAGAGTGTAGGGTATAGAGTGTAGGGTATAGAGTGTATGTTATAGAGTGTAGGGTATAGAGTGTAGAGTGTTGGGTATAGAGTGTAGGGTATAGAGTGTAAGGTATAGAGTGTAGGGTGTAGAGTGTAGGGTATAGAGTGTAGGGTATAGAGTGTAGGGTATAGAGTGTACGGTATAGAGTGTAGGGTATAGAGTGCATGGTATAGAGTGTAGGGTATAGAGTGTAGGGTATAGAGTGTATGGTATAGAGTGTAGGGTATAGAGTGTAGGGTATAGAGTGTGGGGTATAGAGTGTAGGGTATAGAGTGTAGAGTGTAGGGTATAGAGTGTAGGGTATAGAGTGTAGGGTATAGAGTGTAGGGTATAGAATGCAGTGTATAGAGTGTAGGGTATAGAGTGTAGAGTGTAGGGTATAGAGTGTAGGGTATAGAGTGTAGGGTATAGAGTGTAGAGTGTAGGGTATAGAGTGTAGGGTATAGAGTGTAGGGCATAGAGTGTAGGGTATAGAGTGTAGGGTATAGAGTGTAGGGTATAGAGTGTAGAGTGTAGGGTATAGAGTGTAGGGTATAGAGTGTAGGGTATAGAGTGTAGAGTGTAGGGTATAGAGTGTAGAGTGTAGGGTATAGAGTGTAGGGTATATAGTGTAGGGTATAGAGTGTAGGGTATAGAGTGTAGAGTGTAGGGTATAGAGTGTAGAGTGTAGGGTATAGAGTGTATGGTATAGAGTGTAGGGTATAGAGTGTAGGGTGTAGAGTGTTGGGTATAGAGTGTAAGGTATAGAGTGTAGGGTATAGAGTGTAGGGTATAGAGTGTAGGGAATAGAGTGTAGAGTGTAAGGTATAGAGTGTAGAGTGTAGGGTATAGAGTGTAGGGTAGAGAGTGTAGAGTGTAGGGATTAGATTGTAGGGTATAGAGTGTAGGGTATAGAGTGTAGGGTATAGAGTGTAGAGTGTAGGGTATAGAGTGTAGGGTATAGAGTGTAGGGTATAGAGTGTAGGGCATAGAGTGTAGGGTATAGAGTGTAGGGTATAGAGTGTAGGGTATAGAGTGTAGGGTATAGAGTGTAGGGAATAGAGTGTAGAGTGTAAGGTATAGAGTGTAGAATGTAGGGTATAGAGTGTAGGGTATAGACTGTAGGGTATAGAGTGTAGGGTATAGAGTGTAGGGTATAGATTGTAGAGTGTTGGCTATAGAGTGTAGGGTATAGAGTGTAGAGTGTAGGGTATAGAGTGTAGGGTATAGAGTGTAGGGTATAGAGTGTAGGGTATAGAGTGTAGAGTGTAGGGTATAGTGTGTAGGGTATAGAGTGCAGGGTGTAGAGTGTAGGGTATAGAGTGTAGGGTATAGAGTGTAGAGTGTAGGGTATAGAGTGTATGCTATAGAGTGTATGGTGTAGAGAGTATGGTATAGAGTGTAGGGTATAGAGTGTAGAGTGTATGGTATAGAGTGTAGGGTATAGAGTGTAGGGTATAGAGTGTATGTTATAGAGTGTAGGGTATAGAGTGTAGAGTGTAGGGTATAGAGTTTAGAGTGTAGGGTATAGAGTGTAGGGTATAGAGTGTAAGGTATAGAGTGTATGGTGTAGAGTGTAGGGTATAGAGTGTAGGGTATAGAGTGTAGGGTATAGAATGTACGGTATAGAGTGTAGAGTATGGAGTGTATTGTATAGAGTGTAGGGTATAGAGTGTAGAGTGTAGGGTATAGAGTGTAGAATATAGAGTGTAGGGTATAGAGTGTAGAGTGTAGGGTAAAGAGTTTAGAGTGTTGGGTATAGAGTGTAGGGTATAGAGTGTAAGGTATAGAGTGTAGGGTGTAGAGTGTAGGGTATAGAGTGTAGGGTATAGAGTGTAGGGTATAGAGTGTACGGTATAGAGTGTAGGGTATAGAGTGCATGGTATAGAGTGTAGGGTATAGAGTGTAGGGTATAGAGTGTATGGTATAGAGTGTAGGGTATAGAGTGTAGGGTATAGAGTGTGGGGTATAGAGTGTAGGGTATAGAGTGTAGAGTGTAGGGTATAGAGTGTAGGGTATAGAGTGTAGGGTATAGAGTGTAGGGTATAGAATGCAGGGTATAGAGTGTAGGGTATAGAGTGTAGAGTGTAGGGTATAGAGTGTAGGGTATAGAGTGTAGGGTATAGAGTGTAGAGTGTAGGGTATAGAGTGTAGGGTATAGAGTGTAGGGCATAGAGTGTAGGGTATATAGTGTAGGGTATAGAGTGTAGGGTATAGAGTGTAGAGTGTAGGGTATAGAGTGTAGGGTATAGATTGTAGGGTATAGAGTGTAGGGTATAGAGTGTAGAGTGTAGGGTATAGAGTGTAGGGTATATAGTGTAGGGTATAGAGTGTAGGGTATAGAGTGTAGAGTGTAGGGTATAGAGTGTAGAGTGTAGGGTATAGAGTGTATGGTATAGAGTGTAGGGTATAGAGTGTAGGGTGTAGAGTGTTGGGTATAGAGTGTAGGGTATAGAGTGTAGGGTATAGAGTGTAGGGAATAGAGTGTAGAGTGTAAGGTATAGAGTGTAGAGTGTAGGGTATAGAGTGTAGGGTATAGAGTGTAGAGTGTAGGGATTAGAGTGTAGGGTATAGAGTGTAGGGTATAGAGTGTAGGGTATAGAGTGTTAGAGTGTAGGGTATAGAGTGTAGGGTATAGAGTGTAGGGCATAGAGTGTAGGGTATAGAGTGTAGGGTATAGAGTGTAGAGTGTAGGGTATAGAGTGTAGGGTATAGAGTGTATGGTATAGAGTGTAGAGTGTAGGGTATAGAGTGTATGGTATAGAGTGTAGGGTATAGAGTGTAGGGTATAGAGTGTATGTTATAGAGTGTAGGGTATAGAGTGTAGAGTGTAGGGTATAGAGTTTAGAGTGTAGGGTATAGAGTGTAGGGTATAGAGTGTAAGGTATAGAGTGTATGGTGTAGAGTGTAGGGTATAGAGTGTAGGGTATAGAGTGTAGGGTATAGAATGTACGGTATAGAGTGTAGAGTATGGAGTGTATTGTATAGAGTGTAGGGTATAGAGTGTAGAGTGTAGGGTATAGAGTGTAGAATATAGAGTGTAGGGTATAGAGTGTAGAGTGTAGGGTAAAGAGTTTAGAGTGTTGGGTATAGAGTGTAGGGTATAGAGTGTAAGGTATAGAGTGTAGGGTGTAGAGTGTAGGGTATAGAGTGTAGGGTATAGAGTGTAGGGTATAGAGTGTACGGTATAGAGTGTAGGGTATAGAGTGCATGGTATAGAGTGTAGGGTATAGAGTGTAGGGTATAGAGTGTATGGTATAGAGTGTAGGGTATAGAGTGTAGGGTATAGAGTGTGGGGTATAGAGTGTAGGGTATAGAGTGTAGAGTGTAGGGTATAGAGTGTAGGGTATAGAGTGTAGGGTATAGAGTGTAGGGTATAGAATGCAGGGTATAGAGTGTAGGGTATAGAGTGTAGAGTGTAGGGTATAGAGTGTAGGGTATAGAGTGTAGGGTATAGAGTGTAGAGTGTAGGGTATAGAGTGTAGGGTATAGAGTGTAGGGCATAGAGTGTAGGGTATATAGTGTAGGGTATAGAGTGTAGGGTATAGAGTGTAGAGTGTAGGGTATAGAGTGTAGGGTATAGATTGTAGGGTATAGAGTGTAGGGTATAGAGTGTAGAGTGTAGGGTATAGAGTGTAGGGTATATAGTGTAGGGTATAGAGTGTAGGGTATAGAGTGTAGAGTGTAGGGTATAGAGTGTAGAGTGTAGGGTATAGAGTGTATGGTATAGAGTGTAGGGTATAGAGTGTAGGGTGTAGAGTGTTGGGTATAGAGTGTAGGGTATAGAGTGTAGGGTATAGAGTGTAGGGTATAGAGTGTAGGGAATAGAGTGTAGAGTGTAAGGTATAGAGTGTAGAGTGTAGGGTATAGAGTGTAGGGTATAGAGTGTAGAGTGTAGGGATTAGAGTGTAGGGTATAGAGTGTAGGGTATAGAGTGTAGGGTATAGAGTGTAGAGTGTAGGGTATAGAGTGTAGGGTATAGAGTGTAGGGCATAGAGTGTAGGGTATAGAGTGTAGGGTATAGAGTGTAGAGTGTAGGGTATAGAGTGTAGGGTATAGAGTGTATGGTATAGAGTGTAGAGTGTAGGGTATAGAGTGTAGGGTATAGAGTGTAGGGTATAGAGTGTAGGGTATAGAATGTAGGGCATAGAGTGTAGGGTATAGAGTGTAGGGTATAGAGTGTAGGGTATAGAGTGTAGGGTATAGAGTGTAGGGCATAGAGTGTAGGGTATAGAGTGTAGGGTATAGAGTGTAGAGTGTAGGGTATAGAGTGTAGGGTATAGAGTGTAGGGTATAGAGTGTAGAGTGTAGGGCATAGAGTGTAGAGTGTAGGGTATAGAGTGTAGGGTATAGAGTGTAGGGTGTAGAGTGTAGGGTATAGAGTGTATGGTATAGAGTGTAGGGTGTAGAGTGTAGGGTATAGAGTGTAGGGTAGAGAGTGTAGAGTGTAGGGTATAGAGTGTAGGGTATAGAGTGTAGGGTATAGAGTGTAGGGTAGAGAGTGTAGAGTGTAGGGTATAGAGTGTAGGGTATAGAGTGTAGAGTGTAGGGATTAGAGTGTAGGGTATAGAGTGTAGGGTGTAGAGTGTAGGGTATAGAGTGTGGAGTGTAGGGTATAGAGTGTATGGTATAGAGTGTAGGGTATAGAGTGTAGGGTGTAGAGTGTAGGGTATAGAGTGTAGGGTATAGAGTGTAGGGTACAGAGTGTAGGGAATAGAGTGTAGAGTGTAAGGTATAGAGTGTAGAGTGTATGGTATAGAGTGTAGGGTATAGAGTGTAGAGTGTATGGTATAGAGTGCAGGGTATAGAGTGTTGGGTATAGAGTGTATGTTATAGAGTGTAGGGTATAGAGTGTAGGGTAGAGAGTGTAGAGTGTGGGGTATAGAGTGTAGGGTATAGAGTGTAGGGTATAGAGTGTAGAGTGTAGGGATTAGAGTGTAGGGTATAGAGTGTAGGGTGTAGAGTGTAGGGTATAGAGTGTAGGGTATAGAGTGTAGGGTGTAGAGTGTAGGGTATAGAGTGTAGGGTATAGAGTGTAGGGTATAGAGTGTAGGGTATAGAGTGTAGGGAATACACTGTAGAGTGTAAGGTATAGAGTGTAGAGTGTAGGGTATAGAGTGTAGGGTATAGAGTGTAGAGTGTAGGGATTAGAGTGTAGGGTATAGAGTGTAGGGTGTAGAGTGTAGGGTATAGAGTGTAGAGTGTAGGGTAGAGAGTGTATGGTATAGAGTGTAGGGTATACAGGGTAAGGTGTAGAGTGTAGGGTATAGAGTGTAGGGTATAGAGTGTAGGGTATAGAGTGTAGGGAATAGAGTGTAGAGTGTAAGGTATAGAGTGTAGAGTGTAGGGTATAGAGTGTAGGGTATAGACTGTAGGGTATAGAGTGTAGGGTATAGAGTGTAGGGTATAGATTGTAGAGTGTTGGCTATAGAGTGTAGGGTATAGAGTGTAGAGTGTAGGGTATAGAGTGTAGGGTATAGAGTGTAGGGTATAGAGTGTAGGGTATAGAGTGTAGAGTGTAGGGATTAGAGTGTAGGGTATAGAGTGTAGGGTGTAGAGTGTAGGGTATAGAGTGTAGAGTGTAGGGTATGGAGTGTAGAATGTAGGGTATAGAGTGTAGGGTATAGAGTGTAGGGTAGAGAGTGTAGAGTGTAGGGTATAGAGTGTATGGTATAGAGTGTAGGGCATAGAGTGTAGGGTATAGAGTGTAAGGTATAGAGTGTAGAGTGTAGGGTATAGAGTGTAGGGTATAGAGTGTAGGGTATAGAGTGTTGAGTGTAGGGTATAGAGTGTAGAGTGTCGGGTATAGAGTGTAGAGTGTAGAGTGTAGGGTATAGAGTGTAGAGTGTAGGGTATAGAGTGTAGGGTATAGAGTGTAGGGTATAGAGTGTAGAGTGTAGGGATTAGAGTGTAGGGTATAGAGTGTGAGGTGTAGAGTGTAGGGTATAGAGTGTAGAGTGTAGGGATTAGAGTGTAGGGTGTAGAGTGTAGGGTATAGAGTGTAGAGTGTAGGGTATAGAGTGTAGAATGTAGGGTATAGAGTGTAGGGTATAGAGTGTAGGGTAGAGAGTGTAGAGTGTAGGGTATAGAGTGTAGGGTATAGAGTGTAGGGAATAGAGTGTTGAGTGTAAGGTATAGAGTGTAGAGTGTAGGGCATAGAGTGTAGAGTGTAGGGTATAGAGTGTAGGGTATAGAGTGTAGGGCATAGAGTGTAGGGTATAGAGTGTAGGGTATAGAGTGTAGAGTGTAGGGTATAGAGTGTAGAGTGTAGGGCATAGAGTGTAGAGTGTAGGGTATAGAGTGTAGGGTATAGAGTATAGGGTATAGAGTGTAGGGTATAGAGCGTAGGGTATAGAGTGTAGAGTGTAGGGTATAGAGTGTAGAGTGTAGGGTATAGAGTGTAGGGTATAGAGTGTAGGGTAGAGAGTGTAGAGTGTAGGGTATAGAGTGTAGGGTATAGAGTGTAGGGTATAGAGTGTAGAGTGTAGGGATTAGAGTGTAGGGTATAGAGTGTAGGGTGTAGAGTGTAGGGTATAGAGTGTAGAGTGTAGGGTATAGAGTGTAGAATGTAGGGTATAGAGTGTAGGGTATAGAGTGTAGGGTAGAGAGTGTAGGGTAGAAAGTGTAGAGTGTAGGGTATAGAGTGTAGGGTATAGAGTGTAGGGAATAGAGTGTTGAGTGTAAGGTATAGAGTGTAGAGTGTAGGGTGTAGAGTGTAGAGTGTAGGGTATAGAGTGTAGGGTATAGAGTGTAGGGCATAGAGTGTAGGGTATAGAGTGTAGGGTATAGAGTGTAGGGTATAGAGTGTAGAGTGTAGGGTATAGAGTGTAGAGTGTAGGGCATAGAGTGTAGAGTGTAGGGTATAGAGTGTAGGGTACAGAGTGTAGGGTATAGAGTGTAGGGTATAGAGTGTAGAGTGTAGGGATTAGAGTGTAGGGTATAGAGTGTAGGGTATAGAGTGTAGGGTATAGAGTGCAGAGTGTAGGGTATAGAGTGTAGGGTATAGAGTGTAGGGTATAGAGTGTAGGGCATAGAGTGTAGGGTATAGAGTGTAGGGTATAGAGTGTAGAGTGTAGGGTATAGAGTGTAGGGTATAGAGTGTATGGTATAGAGTGTAGAGTGTAGGGTATAGAGTGTAGGGTATAGAGTGTAGGGTATAGAGTGTAGGGTATAGAGTGTAGGGCATAGAGTGTAGGGTATAGAGTGTAGGGTATAGAGTGTAGGACATAGAGTGTAGGGTATAGAGTGTAGGGTATAGAGTGTAGGGTATAGAGTGTAGGGTATAGAGTGTAGGGCATAGAGTGTAGGGTATAGAGTGTAGGGTATAGAGTGTAGAGTGTAGGGTATAGAGTGTAGGGTATAGAGTGTAGGGTATAGAGTGTAGAGTGTAGGGCATAGAGTGTAGAGTGTAGGGTATAGAGTGTAGGGTATAGAGTGTAGGGTGTAGAGTGTAGGGTATAGAGTGTAGAGTGTAGGGTATAGAGTGTAGGGTATAGAGTGTAGGGTATAGAGTGTAGAGTGTAGGGATTAGAGTGTAGGGTATAGAGTGTGAGGTGTAGAGTGTAGGGTATAGAGTGTAGAGTGTAGGGATTAGAGTGTAGGGTGTAGAGTGTAGGGTATAGAGTGTAGAGTGTAGGGTATAGAGTGTAGAATGTAGGGTATAGAGTGTAGGGTATAGAGTGTAGGGTAGAGAGTGTAGAGTGTAGGGTATAGAGTGTAGGGTATAGAGTGTAGGGAATAGAGTGTTGAGTGTAAGGTATAGAGTGTAGAGTGTAGGGCATAGAGTGTAGAGTGTAGGGTATAGAGTGTAGGGTATAGAGTGTAGGGCATAGAGTGTAGGGTATAGAGTGTAGGGTATAGAGTGTAGAGTGTAGGGTATAGAGTGTAGAGTGTAGGGCATAGAGTGTAGAGTGTAGGGTATAGAGTGTAGGGTATAGAGTATAGGGTATAGAGTGTAGGGTATAGAGCGTAGGGTATAGAGTGTAGAGTGTAGGGTATAGAGTGTAGAGTGTAGGGTATAGAGTGTAGGGTATAGAGTGTAGGGTAGAGAGTGTAGAGTGTAGGGTATAGAGTGTAGGGTATAGAGTGTAGGGTATAGAGTGTAGAGTGTAGGGATTAGAGTGTAGGGTATAGAGTGTAGGGTGTAGAGTGTAGGGTATAGAGTGTAGAGTGTAGGGTATAGAGTGTAGAATGTAGGGTATAGAGTGTAGGGTATAGAGTGTAGGGTAGAGAGTGTAGGGTAGAAAGTGTAGAGTGTAGGGTATAGAGTGTAGGGTATAGAGTGTAGGGAATAGAGTGTTGAGTGTAAGGTATAGAGTGTAGAGTGTAGGGTGTAGAGTGTAGAGTGTAGGGTATAGAGTGTAGGGTATAGAGTGTAGGGCATAGAGTGTAGGGTATAGAGTGTAGGGTATAGAGTGTAGGGTATAGAGTGTAGAGTGTAGGGTATAGAGTGTAGAGTGTAGGGCATAGAGTGTAGAGTGTAGGGTATAGAGTGTAGGGTACAGAGTGTAGGGTATAGAGTGTAGGGTATAGAGTGTAGAGTGTAGGGATTAGAGTGTAGGGTATAGAGTGTAGGGTATAGAGTGTAGGGTATAGAGTGCAGAGTGTAGGGTATAGAGTGTAGGGTATAGAGTGTAGGGTATAGAGTGTAGGGCATAGAGTGTAGGGTATAGAGTGTAGGGTATAGAGTGTAGAGTGTAGGGTATAGAGTGTAGGGTATAGAGTGTATGGTATAGAGTGTAGAGTGTAGGGTATAGAGTGTAGGGTATAGAGTGTAGGGTATAGAGTGTAGGGTATAGAGTGTAGGGCATAGAGTGTAGGGTATAGAGTGTAGGGTATAGAGTGTAGGGCATAGAGTGTAGGGTATAGAGTGTAGGGTATAGAGTGTAGGGTATAGAGTGTAGGGTATAGAGTGTAGGGCATAGAGTGTAGGGTATAGAGTGTAGGGTATAGAGTGTAGAGTGTAGGGTATAGAGTGTAGGGTATAGAGTGTAGGGTATAGAGTGTAGAGTGTAGGGCATAGAGTGTAGAGTGTAGGGTATAGAGTGTAGGGTATAGAGTGTAGGGTGTAGAGTGTAGGGTATAGAGTGTATGGTATAGAGTGTAGGGTGTAGAGTGTAGGGTATAGAGTGTAGGGTAGAGAGTGTAGAGTGTAGGGTATAGAGTGTATTGTATAGAGTGTAGGGTATAGAGTGTAGGGTAGAGAGTGTAGAGTGTAGGGTATAGAGTGTAGGGTATAGAGTGTAGGGTATAGAGTGTAGAGTGTAGGGATTAGAGTGTAGGGTATAGAGTGTAGGGTGTAAAGTGTAGGGTATAGAGTGTAGAGAGTAGGGTATAGAGTGTATGGTATAGAGTGTAGGGTATAGAGTGTAGGGTGTAGAGTGTAGGGTATAGAGTGTAGGGTATAGAGTGTAGGGTATAGAGTGTAGGGTATAGAGTGTAGGGAATAGAGTGTAGAGTGTAAGGTATAGAGTGTAGAGTTTATGGTATAGAGTGTAGGGTATAGAGTGTAGAGTGTATGGTATAGAGTGCAGGGTATAGAGTGTTGGGTATAGAGTGTATGTTATAGAGTGTAGGGTATAGAGTGTAGGGTAGAGAGTGTAGAGTGTGGGGTATAGAGTGTAGGGTATAGAGTGTAGGGTATAGAGTGTAGAGTGTAGGGATTAGAGTGTAGGGTATAGAGTGTAGGGTGTAGAGTGTAGGGTATAGAGTGTAGGGTATAGAGTGTAGGGTGTAGAGTGTAGGGTATAGAGTGTAGGGTATAGAGTGTAGGGTATAGAGTGTAGGGTATAGAGTGTAGGGAATACACTGTAGAGTGTAAGGTATAGAGTGTAGAGTGTAGGGTATAGAGTGTAGGGTATAGAGTGTAGAGTGTAGGGATTAGAGTGTAGGGTATAGAGTGTAGGGTGTAGAGTGTAGGGTATAGAGTGTAGAGTGTAGGGTAGAGAGTGTATGGTATAGAGTGTAGGGTATACAGTGTAAGGTGTAGAGTGTAGGGTATAGAGTGTAGGGTATAGAGTGTAGGTTATAGAGTGTAGGGAATAGAGTGTAGAGTGTAAGGTATAGAGTGTAGAGTGTAGGGTATAGAGTGTAGGGTATAGACTGTAGGGTATAGAGTGTAGGGTATAGAGTGTAGGGTTTAGATTGTAGAGTGTTGGCTATAGAGTGTAGGGTATAGAGTGTAGAGTGTAGGGTATAGAGTGTAGGGTATAGAGTGTAGGGTATAGAGTGTAGGGTATAGAGTGTAGAGTGTAGGGATTAGAGTGTAGGGTATAGAGTGTAGGGTGTAGAGTGTAGGGTATAGAGTGTAGAGTGTAGGGTATAGAGTGTAGAATGTAGGGTATAGAGTGTAGGGTATAGAGTGTAGGGTAGAGAGTGTAGAGTGTAGGGTATAGAGTGTATGGTATAGAGTGTAGGGCATAGAGTGTAGGGTATAGAGTGTAAGGTATAGAGTGTAGAGTGTAGGGTATAGAGTGTAGGGTATAGAGTGTAGGGTATAGAGTGTTGACTGTAGGGTATAGAGTGTAGAGTGTAGGGTATAGAGTGTGAAGTGTAGAGTGTAGGGTATAGAGTGTAGAGTGTAGGGTATAGAGTGTAGGGTATAGAGTGTAGGGTATAGAGTGTAGAGTGTAGGGATTAGAGTGTAGGGTATAGAGTGTGAGGTGTAGAGTGTAGGGTATAGAGTGTAGAGTGTAGGGATTAGAGTGTAGGGTGTAGAGTGTAGGGTATAGAGTGTAGAGTGTAGGGTATAGAGTGTAGAATGTAGGGTATAGAGTGTAGGGTATAGAGTGTAGGGTAGAGAGTGTAGAGTGTAGGGTATAGAGTGTAGGGTATAGAGTGTAGGGAATAGAGTGTTGAGTGTAAGGTATAGAGTGTAGAGTGTAGGGCATAGAGTGTAGAGTGTAGGGTATAGAGTGTAGGGTATAGAGTGTAGGGCATAGAGTGTAGGGTATAGAGTGTAGGGTATAGAGTGTAGAGTGTAGGGTATAGAGTGTAGAGTGAAGGGCATAGAGTGTAGAGTTTAGGGTATAGAGTGTAGGGTATAGAGTGTAGGGTATAGAGTGTAGGGTATAGAGTGTAGAGTGTAGGGTATAGAGTGTAGGGTATAGAGTGTAGGGTATAGAGTGTAGGGTATAGAGTGTAGAGTGTAGGGATTAGAGTGTAGGGTATAGAGTGTAGGGTGTAGAGTGTAGGGTATAGAGTGTAGAGTGTAGGGTATGGAGTGTAGAATGTAGGGTATAGAGTGTAGGGTATAGAGTGTAGGGTAGAGAGTGTAGAGTGTAGGGTATAGAGTGTATGGTATAGAGTGTAGGGCATAGAGTGTAGGGTATAGAGTGTAAGGTATAGAGTGTAGAGTGTAGGGTATAGAGTGTAGGGTATAGAGTGTAGGGTATAGAGTGTTGAGTGTAGGGTATAGAGTGTAGAGTGTCGGGTATAGAGTGTAGAGTGTAGAGTGTAGGGTATAGAGTGTAGAGTGTAGGGTATAGAGTGTAGGGTATAGAGTGTAGGGTATAGAGTGTAGAGTGTAGGGATTAGAGTGTAGGGTATAGAGTGTGAGGTGTAGAGTGTAGGGTATAGAGTGTAGAGTGTAGGGATTAGAGTGTAGGGTGTAGAGTGTAGGGTATAGAGTGTAGAGTGTAGGGTATAGAGTGTAGAATGTAGGGTATAGAGTGTAGGGTATAGAGTGTAGGGTAGAGAGTGTAGAGTGTAGGGTATAGAGTGTAGGGTATAGAGTGTAGGGAATAGAGTGTTGAGTGTAAGGTATAGAGTGTAGAGTGTAGGGCATAGAGTGTAGAGTGTAGGGTATAGAGTGTAGGGTATAGAGTGTAGGGCATAGAGTGTAGGGTATAGAGTGTAGGGTATAGAGTGTAGAGTGTAGGGTATAGAGTGTAGAGTGTAGGGCATAGAGTGTAGAGTGTAGGGTATAGAGTGTAGGGTATAGAGTATAGGGTATAGAGTGTAGGGTATAGAGTGTAGGGTATAGAGTGTAGAGTGTAGGGTATAGAGTGTAGAGTGTAGGGTATAGAGTGTAGGGTATAGAGTGTAGGGTAGAGAGTGTAGAGTGTAGGGTATAGAGTGTAGGGTATAGAGTGTAGGGTATAGAGTGTAGAGTGTAGGGATTAGAGTGTAGGGTATAGAGTGTAGGGTGTAGAGTGTAGGGTATAGAGTGTAGAGTGTAGGGTATAGAGTGTAGAATGTAGGGTATAGAGTGTAGGGTATAGAGTGTAGGGTAGAGAGTGTAGGGTAGAAAGTGTAGAGTGTAGGGTATAGAGTGTAGGGTATAGAGTGTAGGGAATAGAGTGTTGAGTGTAAGGTATAGAGTGTAGAGTGTAGGGTGTAGAGTGTAGAGTGTAGGGTATAGAGTGTAGGGTATAGAGTGTAGGGCATAGAGTGTAGGGTATAGAGTGTAGGGTATAGAGTGTAGGGTATAGAGTGTAGAGTGTAGGGTATAGAGTGTAGAGTGTAGGGCATAGAGTGTAGAGTGTAGGGTATAGAGTGTAGGGTACAGAGTGTAGGGTATAGAGTGTAGGGTATAGAGTGTAGAGTGTAGGGATTAGAGTGTAGGGTATAGAGTGTAGGGTATAGAGTGTAGGGTATAGAGTGCAGAGTGTAGGGTATAGAGTGTAGGGTATAGAGTGTAGGGTATAGAGTGTAGGGCATAGAGTGTAGGGTATAGAGTGTAGGGTATAGAGTGTAGAGTGTAGGGTATAGAGTGTAGGGTATAGAGTGTATGGTATAGAGTGTAGAGTGTAGGGTATAGAGTGTAGGGTATAGAGTGTAGGGTATAGAGTGTAGGGTATAGAGTGTAGGGCATAGAGTGTAGGGTATAGAGTGTAGGGTATAGAGTGTAGGGCATAGAGTGTAGGGTATAGAGTGTAGGGTATAGAGTGTAGGGTATAGAGTGTAGGGTATAGAGTGTAGGGCATAGAGTGTAGGGTATAGAGTGTAGGGTATAGAGTGTAGAGTGTAGGGTATAGAGTGTAGGGTATAGAGTGTAGGGTATAGAGTGTAGAGTGTAGGGCATAGAGTGTAGAGTGTAGGGTATAGAGTGTAGTGTGTAGAGTGTAGGGTATAGAGTGTAGGGTATAGAGTGTAGAGTGTAGGGTATAGAGTGTAGAGTGTAGGGCATAGAGTGTAGAGTGTAGGGTATAGAGTGTAGGGTACAGAGTGTAGGGTATAGAGTGTAGGGTATAGAGTGTAGAGTGTAGGGATTAGAGTGTAGGGTATAGAGTGTAGGGTATAGAGTGTAGGGTATAGAGTGCAGAGTGTAGGGTATAGAGTGTAGGGTATAGAGTGTAGGGTATAGAGTGTAGGGCATAGAGTGTAGGGTATAGAGTGTAGGGTATAGAGTGTAGAGTGTAGGGTATAGAGTGTAGGGTATAGAGTGTATGGTATAGAGTGTAGAGTGTAGGGTATAGAGTGTAGGGTATAGAGTGTAGGGTATAGAGTGTAGGGTATAGAGTGTAGGGCATAGAGTGTAGGGTATAGAGTGTAGGGTATAGAGTGTAGGGCATAGAGTGTAGGGTATAGAGTGTAGGGTATAGAGTGTAGGGTATAGAGTGTAGGGTATAGAGTGTAGGGCATAGAGTGTAGGGTATAGAGTGTAGGGTATAGAGTGTAGAGTGTAGGGTATAGAGTGTAGGGTATAGAGTGTAGGGTATAGAGTGTAGAGTGTAGGGCATAGAGTGTAGAGTGTAGGGTATAGAGTGTAGGGTATAGAGTGTAGGGTGTAGAGTGTAGGGTATAGAGTGTATGGTATAGAGTGTAGGGTGTAGAGTGTAGGGTATAGAGTGTAGGGTAGAGAGTGTAGAGTGTAGGGTATAGAGTGTATTGTATAGAGTGTAGGGTATAGAGTGTAGGGTAGAGAGTGTAGAGTGTAGGGTATAGAGTGTAGGGTATAGAGTGTAGGGTATAGAGTGTAGAGTGTAGGGATTAGAGTGTAGGGTATAGAGTGTAGGGTGTAAAGTGTAGGGTATAGAGTGTAGAGAGTAGGGTATAGAGTGTATGGTATAGAGTGTAGGGTATAGAGTGTAGGGTGTAGAGTGTAGGGTATAGAGTGTAGGGTATAGAGTGTAGGGTATAGAGTGTAGGGTATAGAGTGTAGGGAATAGAGTGTAGAGTGTAAGGTATAGAGTGTAGAGTTTATGGTATAGAGTGTAGGGTATAGAGTGTAGAGTGTATGGTATAGAGTGCAGGGTATAGAGTGTTGGGTATAGAGTGTATGTTATAGAGTGTAGGGTATAGAGTGTAGGGTAGAGAGTGTAGAGTGTGGGGTATAGAGTGTAGGGTATAGAGTGTAGGGTATAGAGTGTAGAGTGTAGGGATTAGAGTGTAGGGTATAGAGTGTAGGGTGTAGAGTGTAGGGTATAGAGTGTAGGGTATAGAGTGTAGGGTGTAGAGTGTAGGGTATAGAGTGTAGGGTATAGAGTGTAGGGTATAGAGTGTAGGGTATAGAGTGTAGGGAATACACTGTAGAGTGTAAGGTATAGAGTGTAGAGTGTAGGGTATAGAGTGTAGGGTATAGAGTGTAGAGTGTAGGGATTAGAGTGTAGGGTATAGAGTGTAGGGTGTAGAGTGTAGGGTATAGAGTGTAGAGTGTAGGGTAGAGAGTGTATGGTATAGAGTGTAGGGTATACAGTGTAAGGTGTAGAGTGTAGGGTATAGAGTGTAGGGTATAGAGTGTAGGGTATAGAGTGTAGGGAATAGAGTGTAGAGTGTAAGGTATAGAGTGTAGAGTGTAGGGTATAGAGTGTAGGGTATAGACTGTAGGGTATAGAGTGTAGGGTATAGAGTGTAGGGTTTAGATTGTAGAGTGTTGGCTATAGAGTGTAGGGTATAGAGTGTAGAGTGTAGGGTATAGAGTGTAGGGTATAGAGTGTAGGGTATAGAGTGTAGGGTATAGAGTGTAGAGTGTAGGGATTAGAGTGTAGGGTATAGAGTGTAGGGTGTAGAGTGTAGGGTATAGAGTGTAGAGTGTAGGGTATAGAGTGTAGAATGTAGGGTATAGAGTGTAGGGTATAGAGTGTAGGGTAGAGAGTGTAGAGTGTAGGGTATAGAGTGTATGGTATAGAGTGTAGGGCATAGAGTGTAGGGTATAGAGTGTAAGGTATAGAGTGTAGAGTGTAGGGTATAGAGTGTAGGGTATAGAGTGTAGGGTATAGAGTGTTGACTGTAGGGTATAGAGTGTAGAGTGTAGGGTATAGAGTGTGAAGTGTAGAGTGTAGGGTATAGAGTGTAGAGGGTAGGGTATAGAGTGTAGGGTATAGAGTGTAGGGTATAGAGTGTAGAGTGTAGGGATTAGAGTGTAGGGTATAGAGTGTGAGGTGTAGAGTGTAGGGTATAGAGTGTAGAGTGTAGGGATTAGAGTGTAGGGTGTAGAGTGTAGGGTATAGAGTGTAGAGTGTAGGGTATAGAGTGTAGAATGTAGGGTATAGAGTGTAGGGTATAGAGTGTAGGGTAGAGAGTGTAGAGTGTAGGGTATAGAGTGTAGGGTATAGAGTGTAGGGAATAGAGTGTTGAGTGTAAGGTATAGAGTGTAGAGTGTAGGGCATAGAGTGTAGAGTGTAGGGTATAGAGTGTAGGGTATAGAGTGTAGGGCATAGAGTGTAGGGTATAGAGTGTAGGGTATAGAGTGTAGAGTGTAGGGTATAGAGTGTAGAGTGTAGGGCATAGAGTGTAGAGTTTAGGGTATAGAGTGTAGGGTATAGAGTGTAGGGTATAGAGTGTAGGG
The DNA here is from genome assembly GCF_032444005.1 of Ranitomeya imitator. Taxonomy (NCBI): domain Eukaryota; kingdom Metazoa; phylum Chordata; class Amphibia; order Anura; family Dendrobatidae; genus Ranitomeya; species Ranitomeya imitator. Next base: position 905,055 of record NW_027193849.1, on the reverse strand, counting down.
TATAGAGTGTAGAGTGTAGGGTATAGAGTGTAGAGTGTAGGGTATAGAGTGTAGGGTATAGAGTGTAGGGTATAGAGTGTAGGGTAGAGAGTGTAGAGTGTAGGGTATAGAGTGTAGGGTATAGAGTGTAGGGTATAGAGTGTAGAGTGTAGGGATTAGAGTGTAGGGTATAGAGTGTAGGGTGTAGAGTGTAGGGTATAGAGTGTAGAGTGTAGGGTATAGAGTGTAGAATGTAGGGTATAGAGTGTAGGGTATAGAGTGTAGGGTAGAGAGTGTAGGGTAGAAAGTGTAGAGTGTAGGGTATAGAGTGTAGGGTATAGAGTGTAGGGAATAGAGTGTTGAGTGTAAGGTATAGAGTGTAGAGTGTAGGGTGTAGAGTGCAGAGTGTAGGGTATAGAGTGTAGGGTATAGAGTGTAGGGCATAGAGTGTAGGGTATAGAGTGTAGGGTATAGAGTGTAGAGTGTAGGGTATAGAGTGTAGAGTGTAGGGCATAGAGTGTAGAGTGTAGGGTATAGAGTGTAGGGTATAGAGTGTAGGGTATAGAGTGTAGGGTATAGAGTGTAGGGTATAGAGTGTAGAGTGTAGGGTATAGAGTGTAGAGTGTAGGTTATAGAGTGTAGGGTATAGAGTGTAGGGTATAGAGTGTAGGGTAGAGAGTGTAGAGTGTAGGGTATAGAGTGTAGGGTATAGAGTGTAGGGTATAGAGTGTAGAGTGTAGGGATTAGAGTGTAGGGTATAGAGTGTAGGGTGTAGAGTGTAGGGTATAGAGCGTAGAGTGTAGGGTATAGAGTGTATGGTATAGAGTGTAGGGTATAGAGTGTAGGGTGTAGAGTGTAGGGTATAGAGTGTAGGGCATAGAGTGTAGGGTATAGAGTGTAGGGTATAGAGTGTAGAGTGTAGGGTATAGAGTGTAGAGTGTAGGGTATAGAGTGTAGAGTGTAGGGCATAGAGTGTAGAGTGTAGGGTATAGAGTGTAGGGTATAGAGTGTAGGGTATAGAGTGTAGAGTGTAGGGTATAGAGTGTAGAGTGTAGGGTATAGAGTGTAGGGTATAGAGTGTAGGGTATAGAGTGTAGGGTAGAGAGTGTAGAGTGTAGGGTATAGAGTGTAGGGTATAGAGTGTAGGGTATAGAGTGTAGAGTGTAGGGATTAGAGTGTAGGGTATAGAGTGTAGGGTGTAGAGTGTAGGGTATAGAGTGTAGAGTGTAGGGTATAGAGTGTATGGTATAGAGTGTAGGGTATAGAGTGTAGGGTATAGAGTGTAGGGTATAGAGTGTAGGGTATAGAGTGTAGGGTATAGAGTGTAGGGAATAGAGTGTAGAGTGTAAGGTATAGAGTGTAGAGTGTATGGTATAGAGTGTAGGGTATAGAGTGTAGAGTGTATGGTATAGAGTGTAGGGTATAGAGTGTATGTTATAGAGTGTAGGGTATAGAGTGTAGGGTAGAGAGTGTAGAGTGTGGGGTATAGAGTGTAGGGTATAGAGTGTAGGGTATAGAGTGTAGAGTGTAGGGATTAGAGTGTAGGGTATAGAGTGTAGGGTGTAGAGTGTAGGGTATAGAGTGTAGGGTATAGAGTGTAGGGTGTAGAGTGTAGGGTATAGAGTGTAGGGTATATAGTGTAGGGTATAGAGTGTAGGGAATAGACTGTAGAGTGTAAGGTATAGAGTGTAGAGTGTAGGGTATAGAGTGTAGGGTATAGAGTGTAGAGTGTAGGGATTAGAGTGTAGGGTATAGAGTGTAGGGTGTAGAGTGTAGGGTATAGAGTGTAGAGTGTAGGGTAGAGAGTGTATGGTATAGAGTGTAGGGTATACAGTGTAGGGTGTAGAGTGTAGGGTATAGAGTGTAGGGTATAGAGTGTAGGGTATAGAGTGTAGGGTATAGATTGTAGGGAATAGAGTGTAGAGTGTAAGGTATAGAGTGTAGAGTGTAGGGTATAGAGTGTAGGGTATAGACTGTAGGGTATAGAGTGTAGGGTATAGAGTGTAGGGTATAGATTGTAGAGTGTTGGCTATAGAGTGTAGGGTATAGAGTGTAGAGTGTAGGGTATAGAGTGTAGGGTATAGAGTGTAGGGTATAGAGTGTAGGGTATAGAGTGTAGAGTGTAGGTTATAGTGTGTAGGGTATAGAGTGCAGGGTGTAGAGTGTAGGGTATAGAGTGTAGAGTGTAGAGTGTAGGGTATAGAGTGTATGCTATAGAGTGTAGGGTATAGAGTGTAGAGTGTAGGGTATAGAGTTTAGAGTGTAGGGTATAGAGTTTAGAGTGTAGGGTATAGAGTTTAGAGTGTAGGGTATAGAGTGTAGGGTATAGAGTGTAAGGTGTAAAGTGTAGGGTGTAGAGTGTAGGGTATAGAGTGTAGGGTATAGAGTGTAGGGTATAGAATGTACGGTATAGAGTGTAGGGTATGGAGTGTATTGTATAGAGTGTAGGGTATAGAGTGTAGAGTGTAGGGTATAGAGTGTAGGGTATAGAGTGTAGGGTATAGAGTGTAGGGTATAGAGTTTAGAGTGTTGGGTATAGAGTGTAGGGTATAGAGTGTAAGGTATAGAGTGTAGGGTGTAGAGTGTAGGGTATAGAGTGTAGGGTATAGAGTGTAGGGTATAGAGTGTACGGTATAGAGTGTAGGGTATAGAGTGTAGGGAATAGAGTGTAGGGTATAGAGTGTAGGGTATAGAGTGTAGGGTGTAGAGTGTAGGGTATAGAGTGTATGGTATAGAGTGTAGAGTGTAGGATATAGAGTGTAGGGTATAGAGTGTAGAGTGTAGGGTATAGAGTGTAGGGTATAGAGTGTAGGGTATTGAGTGTAGAGTGTAGGGATTAGAGTGTAGGGTATAGAGTGTAGGGTATAGAGTGTAAAGTGTAGGGTATAGAGTGTAGGGTATAGAGTGTAGAGTGTAGGGTATAGAGTGTAGGGTATAGAGTGTAGGGTATAGAGTGTAGGGTATAGAATGTAGGGTATAGAGTGTAGGGTATAGAGTGTAGAGTGTAGGGTATAGAGTGTAGGGTATAGAGTGTAGGGTATAGAGTGTAGAGTGTAGGGTATAGAGTGTAGGGTATAGAGTGTAGGGTATAGAGTGTAGGGCATAGAGTGTAGGGTATGGAGTGTAGAGTGTAGGGTATAGAGTGTAGGGTATAGAGTGTAGAGTGTAGGGTATAGAGTGTAGGGTATAGAGTGTAGGGTATAGAGTGTAGGGTATAGAGTGTAGAGTGTAGGGTATAGAGTGTAGAGTGTAGGGTATAGAGTGTAGGGTATATAGTGTAGGGTATAGAGTGTAGGGTATAGAGTGTAGAGTGTAGGGTATAGAGTGTAGAGTGTAGGGTATAGAGTGTAGAGTGTAGGGTATAGAGTGTATGGTATAGAGTGTAGGGTATAGAGTGTAGGGTGTAGAGTGTTGGGTATAGAGTGTAGGGTATAGAGTGTAGGGTATAGAGTGTAGGGTATAGAGTGTAGGGAATAGAGTGTAGAGTGTAAGGTATAGAGTGTAGAGTGTAGGGTATAGAGTGTAGGGTATAGAGTGTAGAGTGTAGGGATTAGAGTGTAGGGTATAGAGTGTAGGGTATAGAGTGTAGGGTATAGAGTGTAGGGTATAGAGTGTAGGGTATAGAGTGTAGGGCATAGAGTGTAGGGTATAGAGTGTAGGGTATAGAGTGTAGAGTGTAGGGTATAGAGTGTAGGGTATAGAGTGTAGGGTATAGAGTGTAGAGTGTAGGGTATAGAGTGTAGGGTATAGAGTGTAGGGTATAGAGTGTAGGGCATAGAGTGTAGGGTATAGAGTGTAGGGTATAGAGTGTAGGGTATAGAGTGTATGGTATAGAGTGTAGGGCATAGAGTGTAGGGTATAGAGTGTAAGGTATAGAGTGTAGAGTGTAGGGTATAGAGTGTAGGGTATAGAGTGTAGGGTATAGAGTGTAGAGTGTAGGGCATAGAGTGTAGAGTGTAGGGTATAGAGTGTAGGGTATAGAGTGTAGAGTATAGAGTGTAGAGTGTAGGGTATAGAGTGTAGAGTGTAGGGTATAGAGTGTAGGGTATAGAGTGTAGGGTATAGAGTGTAGAGTGTAGGGATTAGAGCGTAGGGTATAGAGTGTAGGGTGTAGAGTGTAGGGTATAGAGTGTAGAGTGTAGGGATTAGAGTGTAGGGTATAGAGTGTAGGGTGTAGAGTGTAGGGTATAGAGTGTAGAGTGTAGGGTATAGAGTGTAGAATGTAGGGTATAGAGTGTAGGGTATAGAGTGTAGGTAATAGAGTGTTGAGTGTAAGGTATAGAGTGTAGAGTGTAGGGCATAGAGTGTAGAGTGTAGGGTATAGAGTGTAGAGTATAGAGTGTAGGGCATAGAGTGTAGGGTATAGAGTGTAGGGTATAGAGTGTAGAGTGTAGGGTATAGAGTGTAGAGTGTAGGGTATAGAGTGTAGAGTGTAGGGCGTAGAGTGTAGGGTATAGAGTGTAGGGTATAGAGTGTAGGGTATAGAGTGTAGGGTATAGAGTGTAGATTGTAGGGTATAGAGTGTAGGGTATAGAGTGTAGGGTATAGAGTGTAGGGTATAGAGTGTAGAGTGTAGGGTATAGAGTGTAGAGTGTAGGGTATAGAGTGTAGGGTATAGAGTGTAGGGTATAGAGTGTAGGGTAGAGAGTGTAGAGTGTAGGGTATAGAGTGTAGGGTATAGAGTGTATGGTATAGAGTGTAGAGTGTAGGGATTAGAGTGTAGGGTATAGAGTGTAGGGTGTAGAGTGTAGGGTATAGAGTGTAGAGTGTAGGGTATAGAGTGTATGGTATAGAGTGTAGTGTATAGAGTGTAGGGTGTAGAGTGTAGGGTATAGAGTGTAGGGCATAGAGTGTAGGGTATAGAGTGTAGGGTATAGAGTGTAGAGTGTAGGGTATAGAGTGTAGAGTGTAGGGTATAGAGTGTAGAGTGTAGGGCATAGAGTGTAGAGTGTAGGGTATAGAGTGTAGAGTGTAGGGTATAGAGTGTAGGGTATAGAGTGTAGGGTATAGAGTGTAGGGTAGAGAGTGTAGAGTGTAGGGTATAGAGTGTAGGGTATAGAGTGTAGAGTGTAGGGA